>NW_024080742.1:3302272-3595492 GCF_003009895.1 Hyaena hyaena | reverse complement strand
TGTAAATGTAAATTCTACACCTACTGACATTTTCAGCTATTTCTCTCAGGAGTAATTAGACTATATAGTTTCTCTGGATAATTCCAGCACCCTTCTCTCACCTATCCAACCATATTCTACCCTTTACCTCTTTGAAAAAAGCTTCTTATCCCTGTTCATTCTATTTCCAATTGTGTCTCATCCCGCCCTGCTTTCTCTGTTTCTCTATGCTCCTCAACCAGCCCTGCATACACACGGCTATTTAACTGTAGCTGGGAAATCTGGTTATATCCTTTAAACCGTTCTTTGTCCATCGGTTTTCTTCTTTTTTCCTTTTCCTTTCCCCTTTTTGACCCTTTTATGAATTCAGACACTCAACCAACTGAGCCACCCAGGCGCCCCAATCTTTATTTTTTATACTTAAAAATGTTTACCCTGCTGTTTATGTTGCTGATTATTCAATTCAGCTTTTTCTTTTTTCTTTTAATTATGTTTTTATATTAATGCATATCTTAAATTTTATATATTTATATATATGATGCATTCCATATCCATACAGTGTTTTATGTCTACTTTAGAAAGAGGTGCCAAAATAGGACACATATGCAGCAATTTTGCCAGCATATTTTGTGTATTAGTGATATTTCAATATATGCCACCTGGTATTTACATAGCTGTATGACAGATATAAGTAAATATTTCCTGTATTAATAAATAGTCTTCAATGTTTTATTTTATTTATTTTAATTTTTATTTATTTCTAGGAGAGAGAGAGAGAGACAGCGCGAGCAGGGGAGAGTCAGAGAGAGAGGGAGATACAGACTCCAAAATAGGCTCCAGGCTCTGAGCTGGCAGTGAGCACAGAGCCCGACGCGGGGCTCGAACCCACTTACCACGAGATCATGACCTAAGCGAAAGTCGGACGCTCAACCAACTAAGCCACCCAGGAGCCCCTAGTCTTCAATGTTTTAAAACACATCAACTCCTAACAGTGAGGCATGGAGATGTCAAACATTTTAGTCTGTGTTATAACATCGCTTCCTATAACGAAGATCATTTTCTCTCCTTGGTGAAATACAAGTAAATACAATGCCTTCAATCCTATGATTTACCATAAACCTGTAAATGTGTTTGGACTTGCTTTTTCTAGAGAGCAAATTAAACAGTATTGTTGTGGGTTGATGATCATCAACATTTTTTGGTGCATATTCTCAGAGAGCTACTGAACTCAGTGCACTTTTACACTTATAATCAAACCTCTCTGTAATTTTTCACCCTTCAGATTCACCAAATTTGGTTTATTGAGGTCAGAAGACAATCTTACTTGCATATTTCAAAGTTGGAAATGTCCAGTATGGAAGGCAGAATGTAAACTGTGGACACAAGAGACAGGTGGCATCCCAAAATATGCTCCAGACAAGAAACAATAAGAAAACTAAACAGTGAAATAGTAATTGATCACTGTGGCCAAAGTAGTAGAAATCCTACTAACATAAAAAAATGCTGGAGAGAGAGGGAAAAAAGACCCTATAAGAAAAGAATAAGGCTTTTTAGAAGACAGTGTTTCCATGGATCATTTACTAAAGTAAATTAGGAAGTGTGTGGCAAGGGTGTGGAGGAGAGTACCAGATGTAAAGGAGCATGTTCTGAAGTGAGTCACACCCTGGAATTCAGTTTGAATGGGTGTGTCACAGCACCGGAAGAGGACCATCTCTGGGCCGCCAGCGGCTGGGTGCTCACATGTCAGCTGAAGGAACAAAATGGCGAATGGAGTGGTACAAATCAGTGTCAAAATGAAAACACTGATGACCAGGTTAATAACATAGTGGTCACTCAACTTTTAGGGTCAAGCTGATGTTGGAGTGATTATTTTTTAGATATTGCCTACAATTCTACCTTGCCGCATCTCCACAACTACTAAATCTAGAAACAGCAATAACCAGTTAATAGTAATAATATATTAGTTAATATATGTAAGTGACATCTACAGATTGACATCTGGATTACCTACTGGATTCAAAAGTGCATGTCGTTACAGTAGGTGTTTTGGTTTTCTGTTGAGGAATATCAAATTACTACAACCTTACTGCCTTACATTCAGGTCATGAGGAGCACTCAGTCTCTTGGGTTGCTGGACTGAGGCTCCCCCTTTTTCCCTGGCTCTCGGCTGGGCAACATTCTCAGCTCCTAAAATCATCCTCATGCTCTGCCCCATGGTCTTCTCTACAACATGGCGGTGTGTGCGGATTAAATTTAAGAATTCTCTGAGCTTGCACCAATGGGTTAACAACCCTTGGGGATGAAAGTCACCACTGGATGGAAGTGTCCGAGAACAGGAGAGGCAGAAAGCCGCTGTGGCAAGGTGAAAGTGCCCAGGATTAATCATGAAGTAAAACAAAGCATAGAGTGGAAAGCAGCTACAAGGCGAAAGTGCCCATGGCTAATTAGTGAGAAAAATGTCTTGTTAACCTGAAATAGCGTGTTCTCTGTGTCCTCGCCCCTAGAAAAGTTAAAATAAATAGACATGGTGCCTGGAACCTGCAGTAAATGGCCATCTGCTCACCAGTGGGACTTTGATTTGTCTTGACCCTAACACCTAACACCGCACACCTTCAAACCCCTTTGCTCTCACACACAAGTTAATGATCACTATTTTATTGTCTCTTTCTGCACATCCATCACATATGTAAGCCTTCTGATCCTCATATACACAGAGAAAGGACTCTTACTTGGGGCCCTTGTTTCCTCCAGGACAGTATAGCCTCTCTCGTACTCAGTTCTGCATCCACTCTCTTGCTGGAAAAGAGAGAACTCCAGACTCAAAGTCTGTAACAGCAGAGTGCTCGTTCGAGGCCATCAGGACTATTTGCTACAGATTAGAATGCCTCAGACTTCTTCCATTCATGCCTTTTAGACCTTCTTTTAAAAGGGCTTAAAGACTATTACCAATTTTTTTTGTGTATACTCAGACCTAGCAAGACAGTCTCCCTTTTGATTAATTCAGATTGAACTGATTAGGGACCTTAACTATGTAAGCGAAATTCCTTTTGCCACGAAATGTAACATGATCATGGAGTGACATCCCATGATATTCAGATTCTTCCTGAACTCAGGGGAGAGGTATGTACAAGGTCTATACACCAAGAGGTGGAAATATTGGGGTCATCATTGCCTATCACTGCCCACTCGCTAGCCCCCAGTGCTTCACTTCTCTCATGGATGCAAAATAGATTCTCCCTTTTATGTGGCTCCCATGAGTATCATCACACAGTAGCACCAACTCAAAGTCCCAAACCTCACACCTAAGCCATCTAAATGCGGTGCAGAAGAGGCTTCTGGGTGCAGTCCTTACAGGAGTCTACACTGTAGTCCTGGGGGGGCATTTCTCCTCTATCTGTGGAACCCCAGAACTAAGCAGACAAGTCACCTGTCCCAACACTCCATCACACGATGGTGGGAGAGGCACAGCATAGTGGCCATAAAGAGTCTGGTTGGAAATAGGGAGAATGGAGAGTAAATAAAAGTCTCTGATCCATAATAGTTTTGAAGTCCAGCAGGGAAATGTACTATGTTTAAAGTTCTAGGAAAAACCCTGTCGGTGGGCTCGCCCTCCAGGCTCATGGTGCTGCACTGAGTCCTTCTTCGTTTCTAAGAATGGTGACGTAAGTTTGCAGTTGGGCACTTTTATCCGATGGCTTCATGCCACAAGATTTTGGGGGTTCTGATGACATCTCCTCATTGATACTCTGCCTGTTTCAGTCCAAACCAAAAGAGTTTCTTCTGAAGGGGTCTTCTCAAGAACCCAATGGCCCTGGCTTGAAATTCACTGGGTTTTGCTCTCAGACAGATGCTCACCCAAGCTCTCTGATGCGCTCCTGTGTCTCCCCTTGGCTCTTTCCGAGGTGGCCGAGGGTCGGTGCCCTTGTCCTCCTGGATATCCTCCAGTCCGGAAAATCCTTGAGGCACACCATCAGCCTCTGGAAAGGGCCCTTCTGTTACTGACACTGTGCTCTTTTGCTGCCTCTGGAGATTTAGCAGAGACTATACAGTCACACACTCAGGCTCATCTCCCTGCCATGCATTTGGCAGTCACTTCTGACTTTTAACATCTCTGCCACCCGAAGAGGCTGGCCGTTTTCCAAAACATCGGGTCCTGATGGCTTATTGCTTATGGGTTCTCCCCTCGATTTGTTCCTCCCCTCTCACGAGCTACTGTAAGCTGCAAGGGATTCTAGGCTATGCCGCCAAAACCCTCTGCAGTAATTTACTTAGTCATGAGGCCAGTGTCGGTCCATTAGCAGGAAACAGTTTCACTGAGCTTTCTGCCACTGCCAAAACAAGGATGCCCTTTCCTCCACTTTCCAAAACCACACTCCTCCGTTCTGTCCCAGACCTCCCCAGCAGCCCTCAGAGTCTAGATTTGTTCTGTCCATCTAAAGCAATGCAGGCATTTTTCTAGCATGCTCCTCAAAATTCCACCAACCTATGACCACGGCCTGATCCCATGTGGCTTCCACATTTTAGGCATTTGTTATAGCATCACCCCACTTTCAGTACCCAAATCTGCAGTAGTTTTCTATTGATGTGTAACAAATAAGCACAAGTTAGCATCCGTTTGTCTCTAGCTTAGTATGTTCCAGAGCAGAAGTCCCTTGTTATACTTTCACGTGAGTCTAATCTTGTAGGGCATGGGAAAGTGGAGTGCTGTATGATCATAGCATGTTTGTACAACATGTAGACAGAAGGTGCAGCAGATAGGACAAAAGCATCAAAATTCCAGTTGAAAAGCACATAAGCCAGTGTTGACACATCTGAGCACTATGAGTGATATGTAAGTGCTACCTATTGTTACCATCATCTTTATCATCATCATCTTTAGAAACAGGGAGCTCTGTCCATTCCTTACGAGTGACAAAGTCATCCACAAGAGAACGTATGAGCTTCAGAGTCAGGCCTTCAATCCTTGCCAGGTACTGTTCAATCACTAAGCATGGGGTTGAGGGTGTGCAAAGAAAGTCAGTTAACCTCCCTGGATCTTTTCTTAATTTGTTTGGGATTAGAATAGATAATCCTTAAACTCTCCTTTAACATCTAAAAGTATAACAAACAAAAAAGCAGAATCAGACCTATACATATAGAGAGCAAACTAATGGTTGCCAGAGGGGAGGGGCTGGCAGGATGAACAAAATGGGTGAAGAAAGCGGGAGATGCAGGTTTTCAGTTATGGACTGATTAAGTCACAGGAATAAAAGGCAGAGCATAAAGAATATAGTCAGTGATATTGTGATAGCGATGTAATGGCACAGAGGGTAGCTACACTTGTGGTGAGCAGAGCATCGTGGATAAACTTGTCAAATCACTAAGTTGTCCACCCGAAACTAATGTAACATAGGGTGTCAACTCTATTCAAAAAATACATCATATGGTCCCAACATGAGACCTTTTGACAGATATTAGAATATTGTTGAATATACTATAAGCACACCTCAACACTGCACTGGAGATACTACCCAATAAATGTTAAGAACCAAAAAAAATAAATCAAGGAACCAAGAAAAGCATCAAAATCATTTCTTATTATTTGAGTGAGACAAAGCTGGTCATTGATTTCACACTGGTAATTCTTACTCCATATGCGTGCGGATGTGTATGGAGTAAGATTAGAGAACTATATATTATTAATATTACACATGCAGTATATAATTAAAAGTAAGAGTATATTTCATATAAACTATATATATGCATATATCATATAGATGATTGACAGAATGAAGATACATATTATATATATATATATATATACCTATCATCATCAAGAAAACAAAATGTAATGCAAAATACTCCACCAATATTGAATAAAACAATACCATTTGGCAGAACTTGAAACTCCCTAACTAGTGTTCCTTTATTTCCTCATTAAAGTCCTTAAAAAGACCTAAGCCACTCATTTCTTAGTAGTAGCACTGATTGACGTTCATTTCTTATGGTTTTGAAACTTTCATCTCCTATTTGGAATACTTTGATTTCAATACAGAAAGACTTGGTCCACACCCACATACTTCATCACACAATGACTTTGATCTTTGGCATATAATGGTGGACTTCCAACCAGTTTTAGCCAAAAATAAAGCAAGAAAAAGACTATCAAGACGCTGCATAGGTAACATGACACAGAGGATAAATTTGTTCTAATCGAAGCTTGTTGTAAAATGTATGAGATGATCACAGAGAATGCTATAATACCCGTCCCTTACATGAGAATGATAAGCCATTCTCTGTGCAGGAACTTAAAGAATAGGGTGCTTCCCTTCTACGGAGGAAGAATGCCATGCGTTTCCAGATTCAACACTGAAAAGTCCACCCACTTGAGGGACTTCTGGAGATCATTTATGTACATGCACGAAAACTCTTTCAGCTCAAATAGAAATACTTCTAATGGCATATGCACAGTATGATATAATTCACCATTTCTTGTACAAGCAGAATTTTAGACTCCTAGAACTCAGTCAAGGTTAGAGTTGAATGGAACCTCTGAAGTTTAGCAGTCCATTCCCTACGAAACACAGATATTTTCCTACACCATTCATGCCACATGATGATCTGTTTTCAAACTGACCACCATCCAGCCAGAGCCTGTATCCTCAACGGCAATCCATTCAGTTTGGGAAAATCACACATCTTTTTTTTTTTTTTTTTTTTTTTTTACAAATTTTTAATGTTTTATTCATTTTTGAGAGAGAGATAGAGACAGCGTGAACAGAGGAGGGCCAGAGAGAGAGGGAGACACAGAATCTGAAACAGGCTCCAGGCTCCGAGCTAGCCGCCAGCACAGAGCCCGATGCGGGGCTCGAACCCACAAACTGTGAGATCATGACCTGAGCTGAAGTTGGAAGCCTAACTGACTGAGCCACCCAGGCGCCCCGGGAAAATCACACATCTTGTGAGCCACAGGGTTTTCCTAAATTTCACTCAAATATTTCCCTACTGCTTAACAAACAAATCTCACCTTTCAGACATCAATCCATATCACCAACATAAGTCTAAGGCAGTCACCACATTTTGAACAAAACAACAGCAAAATCTCTAAGATAAACGATGCCGCTTCTCCTTTGACTTTGTCTCATGATTCTAGCTGCTCGTGCAACTCAGCGAGTCACCTCCCTTGGATGATTCTCCTCACCAACAACACCCAGAACAGAACAGACACTGCAACCCACAGTGGGACCAGCGCGCTCTCCGTGAGCCTACCTTCTTTGAGTTGTTTACCCACCTTAGCTTCACAGAGGCTCATTCAGCAGAAGATAGTGTTTGTCAATTATTAAAAACAACACAAGCATTGGCTCATAGTGAGTTTGAATGAAATAAAACCTTAGGAAGTGCCGGGAGGCAAGGTTCTTCCCTGCTCTTGTTGTTTTAGTTGATATTTGAAACCTAAGGATATATTTTGTTTTTTCATTTTTATCCCCGTTGCATTGTACGGTACAGTTTTGAGAAAAATAGAAGATTTTTGTGATATTTTAAAAACTGATTTTATTATGTAACATATTAGCTACTTACGTGTATCATCTATGTTAAATATGAGTTCTCAACATATTATCACCCAGGATTGACAAGAATATCGAATACGTGCCTTTAACCCCCCACCAAAGGCAAAAGCTCTTGGTGACGGTGGAGCAGTCAGCAAGGACGCCAAATATGCTATCTTGTGGTCTGACTGTCTTCCTACTCTAAGCAAGAAAATGACAAGATTTTTTCTTTTTTGGCTCAATGTCCTGCTGAAATAAAGACTCACTACCTCTAACATTTTGATCAACTATTGAAATGAGGACGTGATAGCGATGCACTATTTATGTCTGTGATAATCCCAGGAGAAAGAATACTCCCCATGACAGAATCAAGAGTGACAAAGACTCTTGCTAAGTAGCAAAGACGTTTGCTACTTCCAAGGTCCGAGAATTCTCCAACTGGGTAATAGACAGGAAGCTCAAGCCAAACCTATTCACTCTATGAAAGAATTATCTGATATATTTCATATTTATGACTTGAAAAATATGGGATGTTGTGCCTATCACTGAGAAATTCTGGCAATTTCAAAAGTATTTTTTTTTTCTATTTAAAAAATACATAGATTCCATTACAGGGTGCTGATTTCTTAAAGCCGAGTTTTTCAGGATGATTTTTTTTCATTTGTATAAATGTATTAAACATGAATTATTCAGGGTTTCTGAAGAACATTCCAAATATATCTATTAATATGACTCATTATTTGTTAGAACCTAATTTCCTAAAATTGCTGTGCTTTGCACATAACTCTGGATATCACCCATTGTGCCGTTTTAAATATTTTCTGAAACTTTTTCTATTTACTCTCCTCCCAGGCAATTCTCTCTCTTTGCCTACTTTAATTGGAACTCGGTCGTCTCAGACCTATTTGCAATAAATGGGACTTCAAGAGAAGCTTACTAAAGAGAACCCACCAAAGAGTTTTACGCAGGGTTTTAAGATTTAAACTCAAACTTCATCAGAAGCTGCTGACGTTCCCTACAGCAGCTTTGTAAGAGCTAAACCAAAGACAAACAAAATCACCATTTCCCAGCCTTGTCTTAACCGAGGCTATGATGCATATGCTGAAATAAATAATCAGAATGTAATATGTTAACTCTCTCCTATCCTGGATCACAACGTAGGAAAGGGAATCCCAGTGATTTTAACAACTGTGCTCACACTGCATGGACAAAACACCATTAGCACCTTACGAGGCTTGCATCATATGACATATGTGAAGGACAAAGGGTCCAGGGCAGAGAATCTTACGTTCTTGGAAGGATGTGAAGAGCATCTGAAATCTGCTATTTCGACTGCCCTCGTCCGCCCACATGCGGATGACCCCAAGACCTGTGCGGAGCATGACGTCATTGGCCACGGTGCTGCAGAACTTAGCCTTCAGGTCCCCCACAGAACTGCTGCCGTCATACACGGCCACGAAGTTCCTTTTGCATTCGTTTGAATTCTGCATCTCATAGTCCAAGAAACGTAGGTAGATCTGTAAAATAACAACAAAGATGCAGTAATTTCCTCAGATCAAAACATGAAAGTAGTTCTGTGAGGACCAGCCTCTCTCTTTAGTCTCACAAGACAGTCTCGATTACAATCAATCTTAGGATTTTTTTCCTCCATCTCCTCCCGGGGATGGAGGAAATAAAGATGTACGACTAGGATCAAACTGTGTTTCATATTTTTTTCCAAATGTTATTTTCCTTTCTTTATGGACATAAATGTAGGATAATAAATACCTTGAATTAATATTAAAGGAAAATAAATGATATCAAAAGACAGTCAATGACTTCACTTTATTTAAATCATTTCACATAACCACATTGCTTCATTTTTTATGTAGAGTATGTTAAATAAAATAAGATGAAATAAAATGAAATAAAAAGAGAGCTAATCTATGATTATTTTCACCACAACATAGAGTCAAGCCATTTAGTTAAGTCCACATAAATAAAAATTAAATTCACATTGAATACGTAAAAATGTCCCAGGCAACCTACACTGTAGATTATTTTTAAATACTCCCAACTACTCTATAAAGTTTTATTGTACTGTTCAGATGATGAAAACAAGACTCAACTGGTGTAAGGCCACAAGTCTAAACGTCTAAACCGAACTGACTCCATGACAGGCTTTAAGTTTTCCCTCTGAACTAGAAGGCCTGAGTTTCAGCTTCCCCGAAACTATCAGGCAGTCACACATTGCCCGAGGCAGGAGAAACCACCCTTGCAGCACCCACTCAGGAAAGGCCAGCGACCACCCTCCACATTGTTAAGGGAGAGGCCTGGAGATAGAAACTATCGATAGGACCCTGTTACCTAATGTTAAAGTTAACCCGTTAGTCCCCGAACAAGACCCTAGGCTCGCTCTGCGATTGGTTGAATTTAAAGGTACTCTAAACGTTGTAATTGGATCCCGCCAAAAGTAACGAATACTCTAGACAATGTGTATGGTCAAACCCGCCATCAATGATGTTGTATAATTATGACTGGATCACTGTTCCCATGCCACACCTTCTGTAACTCCCCCGTCTCAAACCCCATAAAAACCCTACTCTGCTCTTGTTCGGGGCTCTCAGCACGGATCCACGGTGCTGGTGAAGTCTGTGAGCCCCAGCTCGAGCCCGTAATAAAGCCCTTTGCCTTTGCATGTGTGACTCGGTCTCCCTGGTGGTCTCTGGCTGGTGAGGATACTGCGATCTGGGTATAACACTGGTATAAACTGGAAATCATACAGGGTCTGTCTAACTTCCCAGGCTATGACCCTTCCACAATGTAACACTGCTGCAGATTATGCTGTTTTATGATCAACAGATATTATTTGACTCTGTTCCAGTGTACATTTACAAATCACAAGCAATTAATTTAGCCAAAGATAAGTTTGAAAAGAAGTCATCTGTCCATTCAAGCCTCGGTTTAACATTATGTACACCCTGGCCTTTGACTTTGTTCCAGACACTATTCAAGGCACTGAGGCACAACAGTAAATGAAAGAATGAGGCCCAGGGTTGAAAATAGATGTCCATTAAGCCATGACCCATGGACGCAATATCACAGCCAAAGAAGTGATATAAAGAAAAAAAAATCTGCGCACTATGTAATAGTTCTGAAATACAGAAGGCATCCTTCACAAATATCTACTAAGTGTTTATGGTTTGCATTTTCTAACAAGTGTTTTATGTTTTGATATTTCCTCTTACACACCCTTCTTTTACTAATGTGATATGGATATAAACTAAAGACTCACATTCACCTAGAAATCCATCTCTTCTTCCATCTCTATATTCATTTCTGCTTATTTATTCATGAACTATGAGCCCCATAACACAAACATTTCTCAGATTCAGTATATCTGTCCTAAATGTTAAAGTTTCAATGTTTCAAATTAAAATAAAATTTCTCTTTTGTCCTCAGTGTTCTTTCTACATCGGGCCCTGATCTTCACTAATTTCATCTTCAGAACGATTGTTTTCCATCTCTGCTGACATGTCTATGATATTTCAGCAGTCTCCTGCCTGGCTTGGATATGTCCCAGGTTCTCAATTTCCAGTCCATTCCAAAAGCCCAGCCCAGTCAAAGTTGTATTCCTAAGAAAAAAATTTACTAATCACACTGCAATCTTTAACTGATTTCCAAGTGATTATAATTTTTTTTAAAAAGCTTAAAAAATCAAGAACTGGCAAATTCTTCCTCTTATGTCTGAACATTTCATGCTTATTTTACAAAGTGCCATCCTTTATACACGTGACATTAGTTACACAAAAGTAACCCTTCCCTGTTTTCTGCCTACCAGCTCTTCCCGATTTTTTTGTTACACGCCAGTGCCAATATCCACTATCCCCACTCTCTAGCCACAGCAGAATTATTTTGAACATATTTGGAATGTATTTAAGCCTTAGTTACTTGCTCTATGAAACTTTTACCAAACCACATATTCCTAAAAAGCTGGGGCAATGGCGTACATCTTTGTACTCAAAATGTTGAACCATGTGCTGTGTATACGAGGCACTCCATCAAAGTCTGTGACGGGATGCACCTGTGAATGACTGACTGATTGGAGAGTCCTATATTGTTACTGATTTCATTTGTTCAGTACCTGGCAACTACTGATCAGGTCCCTATGTGCCAGACTGTTTAAGTGCTGTAAGTAATAATTATATAGACTAATTGGCTTTTTATTACTTGCAGTAGGAATCATATGCAAAAATTCCCCAAACAAGGTATTTCCAAAGTAACTCTGAACCGTCAGAAAACCACAAGACAGTTGTTACAGACTCATGAGGGAGAACTAACTGAAAATAAAATGTGAGTCCCAAATCCAGAAATACTCCTATATATTTGAGGAAGAACAACAGAGAAATAGGGCGAAATGGACAAAAATTGAGAAAGAGTGGAAAACACTAGAGTTTTCTTATCCTTTGCTTGGTGAGGTTTGCATATCCAGGCAGTCTGTAACATTTCAGTTGGAGCTAGTCTAAAATTTCCAAACACTTTGATGTTGGCGTTAACTGCCATTACTACAAACATAAATATATGCCCTAAAAAAGTCTGCATGTTCCTTATTCCCAGGTTACGTCTTATTTTATTTTATTTTATCAGAAGCTCAGCTATTACTCACATAACCCATCTGGGATTCACTTTTCCCGACTAAATATTATGTTCCTGAAAACTATCCAAGAAATTCCAAAATGTCTCCTTGAAGAAGGCATCTGTGAAAGTGTTAAACCTTCCAAGGCTTTACTGACTGCTTTGTTTTTCGAGTTTTCTCATGGATTTATAAAGAGGTATTGGGGGGTCTTTCATGTGACCTTTACCATGAAGCTGGAGCCAAGGAAACAAAAAAAAAAAAAAAAAAAAAAAACCCAAAAAGCTGGCTCAAGGGATATAAGCAAATCAATGTGGGAAACTTAAACAGGAATAAAATACCCACCTCTTGTTTTATAGCTCTTTTCACTACATTTCATCACCCATCCTGACTAAAAGAAAATAAACGGAAAGCACTATAAGATACAAATACCTATAAAATCTAGGTATCTTTTCTTGTAAGGTAATAAACTTGCTACATGCGATAAAAAATCAAATCTGTATTTATATTCTCAAATACCATACATTCAATCCAACATAGTTTATTAGCCCTCAAAAGAATATGCAATGAGAGTCGTAAAAATACATAGTTACTCATAGGAGAAAACACTGAGTGGGCAGGTGAAAAGACCCTTTGGAGTGAAATGTAAAGTAACCCCTCCCTCCAGTGTCCTTCCAAAGCTATAAAAACCAAACAGTATGCCCACAGAAAGAGAAAGAATCATTTGACTAATTTAAGAAAGAAAGATATTTCAAAGGCTGATGTTTCCAGGTTGAGTGAGTCAATGGCCTAATATGCCTGAACAATTATTTTGAGTATCTTTCTTACACTGCATGTAGAAGCCAGGCTTAAAATTCTAATTTATTATTTGCATCCTATACTGGCAATAACCTAGATACTGTTATGCTAACGCATGATTTCACTCAGATCTCTCAATAACAATATACACTTGTTACAGCCCTTTTAAAATAAAAAGCTGAGGTGGGGGGGGGTGCGGGGGAGAAGCTAAGTAACTTTCTTAAAGTGACCCCAGGCCCTTAGGTAACACATCGGCATTAAACTCAGATCCACCTCACATTTGCTACTTCCTACCTTACTGCACAGACTCCTATATTTTTTTTAATTATCACAGATTTATATTCCAGAAAGGAAGTTATAATAGTTAAAGAAAGCAAACTGCAACAAACTGAATAAATGAGCAAGCAAAGCCAGACCATTTCCATTCTCCTACAGGGGCTAGGAAACATGTTGGCAAATCCAGATAAAAATGAGATCCACAGAAAGCAAATGGATCCCTCTGAAATAAATGGCTGTCGTAAGTTTTCTCAAAAAGATAGAAAGGCATGTTCTGGTTAGGGAGGCAATTTGCATATTCAGCCCATGGTTTCTCCTTTGACAGCTCTAGAAAGTGTCCACATTTTCCACATGAGGTGACTGGTCTGTATTCTTACCTGAAGCAAAATGACAGAAATCTAAGCCCCTTTTTATATTTAAATGCCATTCTTAGTAGACAGTACTATTTATAGAGGAAGTGAACAATTAGTCACTGGATTTTATATATTCCCTTCTGAAGCATTCAATTATTTTTTAACTTCATTTTTCTTATTCATTTAAGAAAAGAAATAAAATATGCCAGTGAATATTACCTTTACTGGATGCATAGCTGTTGAGGAGAAAGTCAGTATCATTAGCCAGAAAAGTGACCAAGCTTCTCCACACTAGCTCTAGGATACATCATATCAAAGCCTTCCTTATATTATCACTTAAGTGATAACTTGTCAGCCTAAGGTGTGTGTCATAAGATCACCAAGGGAAAGAATGTCACACGACATGGTTTTTATATAAGGTAGAAAACTACAGAAAGTTCTCTAGGCTCTCTGCTGAGAAAAAGGGGAAATGATAAACGGAATCATCTATAACTCCAGTAAAATAGTCAGATTAAAATCTCCCCTCGGTGAATCATTTTGATGCATTCTTCTTTCTAATCAATCACAAGGAGTTTGAGCTGACAACGTGATTTATTGAACAGGACCAGAGGAGCTTCAGAACACATAAGCAATTTCTAGTAATATCTGTCTTCCAAATCACACTAATATGGAAAGCAGAATCCCTTCTGTGCACTTAAAGCAAGTGACTCTGGCTGACAATTTACTAAGTCATATATTTACAAACAAACATTTAATACCAGCCTTTCAACCTGGTCCCTCCCCTCATGTCACAACGATATGCAGAACACAGACATTGTTTGGGGCAATTATTTAAGACTGCCCAGAACAGGTTGCTCCCTGAAAATACACACTAAATACACTATGGTCTGAGAAACGCTGTCCATGGTTTCAGAACTACTTTTCACTTTGAGAAATAAAGCCAGACTCAAAAAAAAAAAAAAAAAAAAAAAAAAAAAAAGGTGTGTAGCCTAGGACTTCTGAGCTTGTGGTTTTATGTGTAGCTGTCCATGCCAGGGCTTATCATTTTAGAGATGATATCCCATGAATTCCAAATGTAGCAGCATCGCCTTTATTTGGAGGAGAACATCAGAATATTACGCTCTTTTCTCAATTGTTGAAATGACACGCCCTATGACAAATCCTGATAAGGATACCGAGGTGTTTTTTCTGGCATGTGTGAGCAAGTATCAACGTACTTAAAATCCATCCCCAAAATCCAACAGTACAAAACTGAGATTTCCCTTAAAAACAAAGCTGAGCCCTAACGTGTTCATTGGTGGGGTTCATTTTGTTTACCCAATTGTATTTCCATTTCTGGAGACATTCAAGTCAGACTGAGTCTTCAGAGCCCTCAGTCTTATCATGGTCATGGAATATAGTTACTACCCTTCACCTATTGTGCTAGTTTTCCCCTTGCCCATAACAAGTTAGCCGAAATAGAACAGCTTTACCCAAGATCTGTTTTGTAACTCTGAGTCTATAAGGTAAAAGTAATTGTGGGCTGGACTGTGTTCTCTGCTAAGGGTATATGAGGCTGAACACGCACCCCCCCAGCCTCCCCACCTCACTTGCCCTTCTAGGACCAAGGTCCCTGGTTTTCTTGATGACCATTTATCAGGGATCACTTTTAGCTCTTAGGAAACATTCTTAGTTCCTCTGACTTCCCCTTTTGCTGACAGTCAGAGAAAATCCCGCTTTTAAAGGGCTCATGTGATTAGATTAGGCTCACTTGAATACAGTCTCTTTTAATTAACCCAGAGCCAACTGATTGGTAACCTTAATTGCTTCAGCACAATTGCTTTTGCCAGGGAGTTTAACATAATCAGGTATGTGACATTTTATATTCACAGTTCCACTGACTGGGCTGGAAATCCTGGGTGTCCTATCTAAGATTCTGCCTACAATTAAGTTCATCATATAATTAAAACAACTTCACTATCAAATATTGACTTACCATATTTGTCAAGTTTTCCTGTTTATTTAATGCTAATTTGATTCAAAACATTTTTGAATCAAGTGACAACACCTTAAAAATCAATGTGAAGTTTTAAATGATGGGTAATTACTAAAATCTAGAGCTTTATTATCCCGACACCTTAATCATTAAGTTAATTATCTTCACTTCTGTACTTTTTTAAGTGTTTGACTTATCTCTTTTCCTATCTTAACAAATTTGACAATTTCCCCCCAAACAGTGTGGTTTTTTGACATTGCACCAGGCTGGGAGTCGAGATATGGAAATCTCACCTTAGCTCTGTACTAATAAACCAAACATCTGGACACTTCTTAACGACTCATCAGGTTTTGGTCTTAAAAGGAGTTTAATATTATCTCTGTCAAAAAATTACCTGACTTTAAAATTATCGTACAGAATTTCTGCTAAACTTTATATGGATTCTTCTTATTGATTTCATTTGGGACAGCTCCATTATTAAAACAAAAACCAGAAACTCTCTTTATATTGAATCAAAAGCTATTACTTTTCCAGTTTTGAGCAAATAAATTATAGTACTTGAAGCACTGCAGATTAACCCTTACTGTTCTGTTCCTCTGTCCTGTGGCAGTCCTTTAAATGTCTGAAGATAGCTACCATGTCTAGTTTTCTAGATATACCTCCGTTTGTTGTTTTATTCTGAGTTTTAACTGAATGACAGTCATTTTGCTCGGTACTAAGTATCTAGAGATAAATAAGCCCCAGCCTTCAAGGAATTAACATTCAAATAGTTACCATGATAGGATCACCCAAAATTCCTTCCTGTTGGCTCTTTCCTGTACCGGATCCAGAACCGGAAGCCGTAACACCCCTCCACCACCCTTGCTCTAGAACCTGTAGAGAGACACCTCTGCAATCCACTATTAACCCAGATAAGACTTCAGCTTATTCATCTTTAATGGAGCTAATCAATAGCAGATTTCCAGTGTTCTTTCTGGCTCTAGCATGCCAAACTCTAAGAAATCTGGACCAATCGCCTTCTAATTAAAGGTGCTCATCTGTATTACTATTTTCTATTTGTCAAAAAGTCTGAGAAGCAATATAAATATTTGATATAAATTTTAATTGAACCCCAGTGGGCTATTCAGCTCCTGCATTGTGCAAATATGTTTCAATCCCCAGTTATCATTCAAACATTCACCACGAGCCACTTCAAGTTTAACTTGTGCTTTGATAGTCTAGTCTCATAAGCTGCCAGGAACTCCACAAAAATAGAAAGCCCACATAGGCAGTCATATTCAGTTCTTGCTTTTCTCCACAGTTATTCAAAGCCACTTCCTATCCTATAACCTTTAATTTCACAGAGAAAGCCTGTCACAATAGAGTCATCTTTGTCTAACTCTGCAGGCAGCTTCCCCTTTGGGTCACAGAATGCCAAATTCTGTAACAGACAGGTACACTGGGGATTGTTGCTCTGGAATTGTACAAAAGACAGCCTATTTACCAGCTGGGGGAAAGAAAAAACAATGTGTGTTTACACTCCCATGAAAACCCTCTCTTTGACACCCAAGGGACAAAGATGTCGGTCACAACAATGAGATGGGGCTCAAACGTTTCCAGCTGGAAAAAAAAATGTTCTAATCTTTCATTCATAGACTTTAAGGAAAACGATGAGCACTTGCATGTGAACCCACAGATTACGTAAGAGAGCAATCTAGCTCTCTTAAAATTCAGGGAGTGGGTTGGCTTTTATGTCACGAACAGCCTTTGATTTTTTTTTTTTTATTAAAGGAGGAATCACTGTGTCTTTCTTCATAACACAATAAAAGTTTTCAAAGATTTGTACAAATGCAGAGACCTGCCAGTGGAAAGACTAGAGCGGAGCACTGCTCTGAATCTCTGTAACCGGAAGTCTGGGGAGTGAGCGCCCACTTCCACATTGTATGCGGACCCCAGAAACACATTCACGGCAGAGTCAAGTGAGGAAAGCCACCAAACTTCCTGAGATACCAATGTCCTCAAAGATGGCTCTATTTCCCCCTCTTCTTGAATAGCCAGTCACCAAATTCTCCTCTCTCCATCGTGACTACTTCCTCCACCTGTCTACCATCACAACCAGGCTCCACCGTGGGGATCACCTCCACCGTGGGGATCACCTCCACTGTGGGGATCACTGCCACATTCTCCTACTGAGTCTTCTGCCTGCAGTGTTCGCTCGTCTGTCACTACTTCACAGGGAAAAGTGACTTTTCCAGAATGCAAATCTGATCACATCATTTTCCTGCTTCACACTCCTCCAGGTATCCCTAATGCTAACAGGGTGAATCCGGGTTCTTTAGGGCACCTGGAGACCCCTTTGACTTAAAGACTCACGGTCCGCCTCCATGCTCATGTTTCATTGGGTCATATTCAGTGACTTAATTCCTAAAAAAGCTCACCGTCTCATGATTCTGTAACCCTGATGGCTCTTCCCTCTACCTAGAGAATGCTCCACCCCGACTATGGGATACAACACTGTTTTTCATTAAGATTCAGCAGATGCCCTGGCTGAATTTGATCCCACATTTCACTGACCTTCCCAGGTGTACACGCACTTCTTCCTCTCTCCACTACACCTTATAAATGTCTCAAGGACCCTGTCTTATTCCCTGGATTATTTGCTTACAGATTTGTCTAAGAATTAAACCAAAAGCATGCGGACAGCTGCCAACATGTTTTTCTTATTTCTCCAGCATGATGCAAGCACTTTCCAGAGCCGCTAAATCTATTAATTAAACAACAAACTGTTTCAAGCTCAATAAATAGTCAACTACAAACCTAATAAATTAATAATGCTTTGTTGAAACTATATAACTGAGGAATAATAATAAAGAGAACGGGGATAAGCAAATAATCGACATTCTCCACGTAGGATAGTGATTGACATAAAATTATCTCCACTATTTCTTCGTATCTTAACAGTAAGAGAGATATGATTGTTCTAAAGAAGTGTTTCCACGATAGTGGCCTGGGTTTGAATCTGACCTCTAATATACTTACTTCATAACATATACATTAACAATTTAAAAAACATATTGCCAGCATTTAAAACTCAAGGTAATCTACATAAAGTCCCGACTCCTGCCACATTACGAAAAAATCGGAGGACTTGGTAATGTTTGACCAATACTTTTCCATAACGACAATCGAAAGGAGCGTAATAGGCAGTGAAGTCCTGGCTGGTCTCTTTGCACGGGCACAGTCCCCCAGTCTTATCATGTGATATTTTATATGCCAGGGATACGTGATTTTACAAGCCCTGGACCATTTCTTCCAAAGATATGATTTTAGGTTAAAACAAGAACCAAGTACAGATACTAACAGTAAGAGAAAAACTGTAACTATACTTAGAATCTTAGCTTACAGATAGCATTTCAGTCCATTTGTCAGCAGAGGGGGAGTTACATTACGGTCTCTGGTCCAGGTGACCAAATGACCACTTCAGTATTATTTATGACATCGAAAGTCTCCTTGGATGGGGAAAGACAAGTTGCACTTCAAAACCAAGATAAAATGACAGCTTATGATTGCACTCTGAAACCTACTAAGCACATCCGGTGGGTTCAAAGCAATGTGAGCGCCAGACACTCCCCAAGTTGACTGTGGAATCTGTTTTCACCTTAAGACTGACCTTGGATCGTGGAGGTGCCCGGATGTACCACTTGCAATCCACGGCCTCGCTAGCAGAAGCTTTGCCTTCCTTCATAATCTGTATAGACTCCACAATTCCTTCAGGACCGCCCATCTCAAACTCACATGCTAAATAACGAAATGCCAAACAAACATACAGAAATGGAGCTTGAATAATAAACCAAAAGTACATTTCAGAGCAGAAAACAGAGACCTCCGAACATTATTGAATATCTATTTTACCAACCTGGTAATGGTTTCAAAACTC
The DNA here is from genome assembly GCF_003009895.1 of Hyaena hyaena. Taxonomy (NCBI): domain Eukaryota; kingdom Metazoa; phylum Chordata; class Mammalia; order Carnivora; family Hyaenidae; genus Hyaena; species Hyaena hyaena. Next base: position 3,576,057 of record NW_024080742.1, on the reverse strand, counting down.
CAAGGTCCTTAAAGTCAGGATCTTAAAAATCGAGAAAAAGATAATTAGTCTTATTCTGCATTTGTTACTTAAAACGATGTTGAGTAATATACCATTAAATTATTCCGGAATCTGCCAAAAAATATATTAAGAGAAATGAAGTGGCTGAATAAAACCTGCATAAGGGCAAGACTGAAATATTAATTTATAAAACAGACCTACTACCACAGGGTTTTCATCAATATACAAGAGGCCATTTTTACAAACTTGCCAACGCCACTCTCCATGTAATCAGCAAATGAAAACATTGCTCATTGTCTCTGACTCCATAATCGGACACTGGTTGTTTTTGGAAAAACGGATCCATAGGTAAGTCAGGCTTTGAGTAAACATCCATCTATGACACATGCAATCATTTTGCCCGATTTAACAGATTCTGTAAATTGTTGAGACACAAAGCTCATTGCCATTGAAATACTGGAAGCTCAGAGTTAGGCTGTGACACCGAGGGCCTCTCTCCCCCAGCAGAACGCCGGCATCTTGTTTCCAGCCGCCCTCTTCCCTCTTTATTCCATGTTGGCTTCCAAAGCGTCCCGTCAGTATCCTGCTGTGCCTCCTCAACTCCAGCTCTCCCCCTGCCCTTCCCCTCACCCCAGGTCCCAGGTCCAGGCATGTGTCCTTGTCTGCTCACGTACCTGGGGGAAGCTTGATTTACCACGAGCCTCAGAAACCCCTACTTATTAGAAGCCAAACACGGCAGTGTTGATTCCATTGCCTAAAGTTGATTTTGAGGTCAGTACGCAACCAGTGAAATAAAACGGTGAGCCTCTTGGAGGGCCTCTGAGAAAGGTTTCTTTGCGACTAAAAACAAACAGGGTGCATCCAGTTTTCTGGCTCACATCACGGTCCGGTTTGTATGGGGCACCTTTGGGAATCATGCACAGTGGTCAGCTTATGATGTTGACAGGCGCTAACATGAGAGGATGTGAGCTCGTAACACTGAGCAGACTGGAGCATGGAGAACCCTGAGTCCTTATGGGTCTCACTGGCCCACCCTCTTCAACTACTCTAGTCACACTTCTCTGGGTCTTCTGCGTTTTGCAACAGTGTACGTCCTTAGAATCTCAGTTACATTGAGTTGGATTTTCCTTAACTTGTGGGTAAAGGCATCAATGGCTATGATTTTTCTTGGGGACACACGGTATCCAATTTAAAAGGTGACTTCGACATTTAATTTCTTTTTGCTACTATGGTATTGACTATAAACTAAAAATCTTATAAAGTTAGGAAGATATTGTGAGACACTGCTCATCAGCAGTCTAGGACTGAAATACGAAAGGGCAGCACTCTCTGGAAGCAATTATTTCCGGATATCAAGACTGTGTGTGCATAGGTGTCTGTGTGTAACCAAAGGTGCTTCCATGTACGTCCCTATGCTTGGATACACCAAGCCCATGGCTTCAGGCTGCCTATCTTACCGTACTTATCTTCATTACAGTTCTTTTTTCTAATTTTATTTAACAGTAACGCATACTGGTATGTTAAAACTAAAACGCCTGAGTTCGCCAGGCTACAATTTAGTTAGGTCAACGAGTTAGACATACTTTATTGTAGAACACAATTATAAGGTGTTAATACATCTTGAATCAAGATACAAATTCCTTTGTATAATTACATTGAAAACAGTTATCTTACCTTTTAGAAGAAAGAAAGGGAAAAACAGAGAAAGGGAAGGAAAGAAGGGAGGGAAGGAAGGAGAAAAGAAAGAAAAAGAGAGAGGAAAGGTGGGAGGAAGAAGTATTTGTATCCAATCTCCATGAAAGAAGCAGAAATGACAAGTCAGCTTGGGTCACGATCCCCGCAAGTACATTTTTCCCCTTCATCTAAATTAATGGATAGTTATTCTTTAAAAATGTATATTTATTAAATACACATTGTGTACCACAAAAGGGCTATGTTTTGTACAGAATTACTCAGATTGGTTGTCACCAGGAAGCTGTATTCTTGGTATTGAAGAGAGCAAATATTTTTCCTTATTTTTACACCAAGCTGGCCCACCTCAGTTATCCAGATTCCTTATTATTCATTACTCATTATATCCTTTTTACTATTTTGCATATGCTTAATAATCATCATCATTGATTGGAATGTTTCAGCCCTGCATGGCTGTTCTTATGATTCTTGTGGAAACGCAGTTGGTTATGCATTTTCAGGTTTGAAGGCTAACATTTGTCATTTTGATAACTCATGCCAGACAACGTTGAGAGAAATGCCAGCTCTGGGAGTTGAAAATTTATTTTCTGTCTTTGTATTAATGGTGAGAGCACGGATGGTTACAAAAATGTAGAGGGGAGAGAAAAAAACTTTAGGAAAAAACTGTTTCTACACTTTTTTTTTGAGTTAGCCACCAGTAATATCAGAGCTACAATAACAGATGGCCCCCATGACCTAGATTGAGTCTTTGGGCCCAGGTTGTTTGGGGCAATGACAGAAACTGCCATGCAGAAATATGTCATTCCCAATGAAGCCGGATTTGGTAAGCCCTCTTTTACCCTGGATCTGCCCAAATCTGTTCGCCACTAAGAAACCCAAATAAACTTTGAAAACTATGAATCAAATCATCTTACTCACCTGGATTTCCACTGCCCGTAGAATAAAACCACAGCTCTTTTTAAAGGACTGTAATTCTCCATGTGCTCTTGCCCCTGACCCCCTGGCCCAGTGCACTACCTGCTCTTGACTTTGCTGTCTCCTCTCAAAACACATCACCACTTCCTGCTCCTCCAAGAACGTGACGTGATGACTCTCTCTTCTCTGCCTGTCCTGCCTCCCGGGGGTGGATCTTTCTCCCTCCTCGTCTCATGACTGGAGTATTGTTTTCTCAAAAAGGCCTTCTGGATGAGCCTCTCTAAAGTAGCCTTGCCTCTCACTTTCTCTTCTCCCTTCATGACTGCTTTTATCAAAATCCACGATTGTTTTACTACTTGCTTACTTTTCATTTTTTTAAAGCTTTTTAAAATTTATTTTGAAAGAGAGATAGAGAACAAGCGGGGGAGAGGCAGAGAGAGAGGGAAACAATCTCGAGCAGGCTCTGTGCTGTTAGTTTAGAGCCCGATGTGGGCCTTGAACTCAGGAACCTTGAGATCATGACCTGAGCCTAAATCAAGAGTCAGAGGCTTAACTTACTGAACCACCCAAGCACTTCTATTTGTTTACATTTCTATTGGCCATCTTCTCCCACCAGACTCTATGAGGGACTTTCTGTCTGTTGTTCCTCTCTCTCCAAGACCTAGAATATTGCTTGAACATAGTGGGTGCCCCATAAATATTACTGAACTTAACGTATTTCTTTGTGTACATAAAAGTAGTTACTTTATAGGAGGTGGATTTGCTTATATTGCTGACGTATTTGCCACACATATAACTACGCCTTTCCAACTCAGAGGCTCTCACAGTAAATTATCAAATTAGACTTTATGTTAGAGAATAATCTCTAATAAACCAAACCCAAGTCTCTTTCTGGGAACCCAGCTGACTCCATTCCCCCACCCTCCCTTGCAGTTTTGGGTAGCTGTGGAACCAAGTTCACCAATGAAAGGTGGACAAAATGGCCGAACTTCACGTGAAGCCTGAGCTCAGAATAACTACTTGAACAAATTCTCCATTCCCTCCTCCTGTCTTCCATGGTCCACCTCAGTAGCCACACACTAAGATGCAGAACTCCACCCGCTGCAGCTCCTCAATGAGTATGTGGAGCCTGCTTCCTCCCTGACTCTGAGTAGACTACAGAAGCAAGAATTAACTTCAGTTACCTGACAACACTGAGATTTTCGATTTTTTTATGCTACCGCAAAGATCAAATTATGTTCATAATACTACTAAAATGTTATCTTTTCACATTCTCAGTTCTCGGGAATGTAAGGCTGAGTTTCCAGACACGAGATTTGATGACATCATCACTATTATGATTACTAAAATATCTGCTTGTGTTTTTAAGAATACTCTAAGGTAGTGGGTTTAGGCTATAAATGTACATTTCCAGAGCTTAATCCAGGTTATTCTCAATGATTTTATTTGGCTTGCTTTAATTTTCCCTGCTGTAATCTCTGCAACCTATCTCAATTGTGTCTAATATATTGTTGTTTTGAAATCTAGAATGACGTCTTGAACACATATGGAAATACAACTAAAATTTAGTACATTTTCTGTCTTATATTATAATTACATGTATACATAAAATATTTAATTTTTTAATTTTAAAAATTCTATCTAAATGTATAAATATTATGAAATTAAATAATATTCCCCTTGAGATAAAAGAAATATATTCGTAATATATTCTTCCTGTGAGGCGGGACATCTGCCGGAGATGAAGGAGACTGAAAGGCTCACTTTCTCCACCACCATTACACGGTCTACGTCTAAAACTGGAGAAAAGAATGACACTAATATTTCAAAGAGATCTCTTACTCATGAAGAGGAGAAATTCACTCCAAATTAAATGGGAGACCTGTACATAATAAATGAAAATATGACAAAGGCCATCATTCCTTCAGCTTCATACATGTGAATCATTTCTTTTATTGTGATTGAGGCAGGAAAATATTGTCTGGCAATTTTATCATGGCAGTTTGACTGCAACATTATTTTGAGATCAATAACTGCTTTAAAAAGTATTGAATATTTTAATTTTTTAAACATTTATTTATTTTTGATAGAGAGACACAGAGCCAGGAAGGGGCAGAGAGAGAAGGAGACACAGAATCTGAAGCAGGCTTCAGGCGCTAAGCTGTCAGCACAGAGCCCGACATGGGACTCAAACTCACAAACCATGAGATCATGACCTGAGCCGAAGTGGAACACTTAACCGACTAGGACATCTAGGCGCCCCGTGAATATTTTAAATGTAGACCTAACTAGCTTTTCAAAAGGTAAAAAATCTTTTAACACACTTCTGAAACTAAAAGTTATAAAGGCCCTGAAGCATCTTGCAAAGGAAGTTATTGTCTGGCATTGGCAGGAACAGCTCATGCAAGAGATGAGAGACTGATAAAACAACGCAAAGCTGCCCTTGCTGAATGTCTACCGGCTCAGTACTCAGCAGAGAAAGAAAGCAGCAGATTCTGCTTCTTCTAACCATATAGTACTTGGTGATGGAAAGTTTTAGCATCACACAAGAAGAAAGAGTTAATATCTGGTCTGCAGAATTTTACTTCTGTGTAACACGCAAATGTTCCGACATGGCTGAGTTTGCTGCTCTTGCTCAAATGCATCCAGTGTCGGTGAGAACCAGTCACCGAAGACCTCCTAACTGGCTGCTTGGCAACAAATGCAAGTCGTGCCGAAATATTCAAATTGTTAGCAAACTTTTGAATGTTCGGAGTTCTGCTGGAACATCTGTGTTGACATTTGCATTGACGTTGCAAAAGCAATGGTAAATAAAACTTCTGATGCCTTCACACGATTCAAGATAATGGCACCAAACCACAGCATTGGTATTCTTTGTATAGTGCATCTTCATGCATTGGTGTGGACTAAGAACCATTTTATTTAAAAATCTCCTTGATAAAGCACTAAAAATTACCACTTTTTTAATTCTAAAATTTTAGGTGCCTTTTTTTTTTTGGCAGAAAGAACATAGTGCATCTGTTGACTTTAAGGAAAACAACTGATAATATTTGCTGCCAATGATAAAAATTCAAGCTTCCAGCAAAGAAAATCATCTCCGTCACTGTGCATCTGATGGCTTCTCAATACTTATTGCATTTTTAACAGTGATGATTGATTAAATGAACAAATATGACTTTTGGTGTGCAATAATGAAACGGGTCAACATTTGGAAGATTGTTTAAGAGTGATCCAATAACTGTCAAATGTTAAAAAATCGTGCATGGGTAAAAGAGCCATAGATAGATGTTAATGTAACAGAATACAAAAAAAAAAGTCATTGATATAGTTTCACATTCCTCACTGCAACTAACCTTTAAGAGGCTATTACTTTTTGAGGTGTGAGGTGGTATCTATCTGAAAAGCCTGAGAAAACAGTCTTCTCTTTTTCAACAACATTATCTCGTGAGGCTGAATTTTCTTCATATACTTCAACCATAAGGATACAATGCAACACATTTAATGAAGTCGATATGAGAATCTAGGTGTCTTCTAATAAGCCAGATATTAAATAGAATTCCAAAAATATAAAGCAATATAATCCTTTGAATTATTTTAATATATATTAATATTTTCATATCAATCAATGCTTTTAAAAATGCTTTTTTGATAACACATAATAGGTTTATTAGTGTAATTTTTATGAATTAATAAATAGTTTTTTAAAATGCTATTACCTGGAATGTCTAATGTACTGAGAATTGAATGATACAACCATATAAGTGAATGCCCTTTGAGATCTTCAGTGTTTCCGGAGAGGACAGAGGTATAGAGGTTTTAAGACCAAAATATCGCAGGACTTCTGCCCTAGCCAACCCCACCTTTGTGTCATGGGTAAACGCCTTCTTGCAACAAAACTCAAAGTTGCAATTTATTAACTCAGGACCATGCAATGCATTTATTTCACATTTGAAAGGATTGTCCACAACGCTAGCCATATTGTAGATGACTTTCAGTAAATTAATATTTCTCTGATTAGACTATAACTGAATCCAATCAGAGGCATCTTCATGTTGTAAATGAACAAAATGGAGGTTCAATTACTTTAGAAAAATGCAACTTGTTTTGATCTAAAACCTGAACAGCTTTATAGCTAACCTACAACATTGAACTGATCATTAAATATCTCTGCGCTTACATTTCCTTAACTGAAAATGTGGCTGGTCTAGGCCTTTTACAGCTCATGTACACCACTATATCACAAAGTACAGTGGTATTCCTCAGACAGCAGTTTATGGGAAACTGTAATTGCCCAACCTGGCCATGTAACTGTAATTGCAAAACCCTCTGATTATAAAACGCAACTTCGATACTTTGATATCTTTGCAAGGCACAGCTCAACTACCCAACAGGCTCATCTTAGCGAAAGGTAATCAATATTCCCCTCAAACTTCCACAATCTCACACATCCTGAATTATGTCATAAACTGTATAATGTCTCCACTTCTCATGTCTATTTACTTTGGAAAGTCTTGTAATATCTCAATCAGCTCTTGCATGGAAACTATCTGCCATTCCAATGGCCATCTCACTGTAGCCACCCTTTTCCCCTTGTCTGTGACGCATCTCAACGCTGGCTCCCTGCTTCCTCCTCCAGATTGAAAAACACTGACTTTGTAGCTTTTGCAATCCGTTAACTGAATTTAAGATGCTGTTTTTAAAAGCAATTGCAAAAAATCTTGACAGTGCAGCACTAAAATAGCTTACATCAACATATTATTTCAATAATCTTATTTCTTTCACTCTTGTCTAGAAGCAACATTGCTTTAACATAAAATTCAGAATATAATATTTTAAGCATTTTCCAAGGTTACAGTTATCGATAAATGTGAGGCTGGCAGTTACAGCTTCACAGAGTTTCTCTTCCCAAGGGATTTAATGTTGGCACATGTTGGTATCATGACTTCCGGCTTAACATAAAATTTTCTCCTATACGGGATTTAGAAATCAAAACCTAAAGAATTTCATGAAGGAAGTTTCCAAGCCCTTTAGTATATTATTGATATTCGTCTGGCTTGTACAGAGGTTTTGTTTCCTCATTTTATTTATTTAGCTGTGATATAGAAAGCTTTCTCATGATGCTTGTATTCACAGTTTTAAATAAATTGAGGAGATATAACTCTTCCTTATAAAATGTATGCAAAGAATTTTGCTTCTGCTTTCATTAAACAGGCTTTTACAATGTTTGTTTTTGATAGATAGTCACAAGATAACAATATTGTTCTATGGGGGGAAATGTATCTACCATACAGAATAAAGAAAAAAAAAACCTGCAGGAAGAAGAGAAGAAGAATCACCAGAAGAGCAAAAGAGTAATAAAGACAATTTTAAAAAAACTAAAATTGGTCAAAACTGATGTCTGGTGTTTGCATATTGAATGTAAGGGAAACAAGGCAAGTTTTTGAGTATTAGCCACACCTGCCCTCCAAGTTCTCTCAGAACCCCGGATTCACTCATCCAGCTAAGTACATCCTAAATGACACGAAACCTCAAATAAATGAGTCCCTCTTGTGAGCTATCTTTTTCATAGACCTGCTTTAATAGGGCATTTCTTGCTGGCACGACTGATGCTCATGCTCCCAGCAAATGAACACCCCCAATGCCCTCTTCTTTCTCTCAGTTCCTTCACATTTACCACTTTCCCAACACGCAGCCATGTTCCTCTGTGCACATAGCGGGGGACAGGCTTCCAGTTATGGAGTGAACAAGTCACAGGAACAAAAGCTGCAGCATAGAGAACATAGTGAAAGATACCGTAACAGCATCGTATGGTGACAGACGGTAGCTACAATGAGGGTGAGCTCAGCACAGCGGATACAGAAGTGGAGTCACTGGGTTGTACCTGGGAAACCGATGTAACCTTGTGTGTCAACTCTACGGAAATAAAAGAACTTTCTTACCAAAAAAAGTGTCATTTCATAGTAATCTTGGAGGGGCAGAGTTCTTGACCATAGAAGAGTTTAAAGCACATACTGTAGCAGGTAGTATGGCACTTGCCACGGAAGTTTCCTACCCAGAAGGGAGAGAGCAGGAAATGGCATGTTGAGGGCCAACAGAGAGTTGGGGACGGGGCTAGCAAGTGTGGCACTCGGCTTGTGAGGAGTCAGATGCTCCTGGCTCTGATAGGCCAACAGTGGAACGTGGGGGTGGCATCGCAAGGTCGGGGGGGGGGCATTCTAGGGAACGCATTATCCTTGCACCAGCCTCTTTTATCCCAGTGTGTCGTTGTAACCTAAACAAATTGTTATGGAAAATGAAAGAGTGTGTGTGTGTGTGTGTGTGTGTGTAAAACAAGAAATTCTATTTTCCCAATTTAAAAATATCAAAGAAGTATCATGAGAACGCCTTGTGAGTGACAGCTAACTAAATGCACCACGGGCATCACAAAGCCGTGCCAGCCATGCACATTTGCTTCAAGACAAGACCTTTTGGGCTTCCAGTGGGTCTGATGAGCCTTAGCTGGTTCTAAACGGAGCCGGAATGGCCCCTAATTGGAGACTGTGGGAGTGTCCTGTGTTGGTGCCCTTGGCAAAGACTGTGGAGTTTTGATGCCAGGTGCTAGCAGTGCACACAGGCAAGTGGGGCCGTCATGGGGCTGGGGGGGGGGGGGGGGGGAAGAGAACAAATGGGAAGTGCCAAGTGCTGGCCCTGCTAGTAGATGGTCATGAGAGCATGCGTGATGCGTCTCTTGATCAGTCCTGAACACGCACATGGAATGACACAGACAGCACAAATTCCCGCCTATCTGGATGAAGAGTTGAAGTTACTATGTTCTATCTTCGAAATCAAGCGTGTCCTAATTTTAACCCACAACTCTCATCTCCATTGACCAAGGTCAGAATCACTGAACTCTGGCCATCCTTCTACTCTTCGAACCCACAAAATCCAGCCGCACACTTTTGATAAAAGCCATGTGTGCACAATGCAGAACTGTGTGGAATGACTGAGATGAGGACACAAAATGACTTTTCAGTCAAGCAATGAAAAATGAAAGAAAAACCTTCTGAAACAATATTATGTTAAAGAAAATGGCCCTAAAAGCAAAACTAAAACATACAAAACATCAAAAAGGAGGTCAAATATAAATTTCTTGAGGAAGAATTCACGAGAAACATTGAATGATCCTGAACTTATGTTAGGTAGCACCGATTACAGATAGAATTCTACTTTCCAAGGTGTCAATTGCCTCCTTTCTAATAAATTAGGGTTAAACTGTCAACTGGGCTGGGTACAAAGCAGAGAACTTAGGAAAATGAGCTAGATAATGGATGAGAAAGAGAGACTGTCTAAAATGCTCTGTAAATTATGCCATCCATGTGCCCTTCAGAATTTTAGCTCCTGGGTGGTAAATGGATATAAAAATACCGAAATTTTCTAAAACTTTTAAAAACATGACAAAAATAATATTATTGCTCTAAAACCATTATTTACCAATCAAATTCCACTGTTGTAACCTCACTGTCTATTCTGCATATTGCACTTATTCCTATTAGAAAGCATCTAACCTTGGTGCTCATGAAGATTTAATTTCAATTCCTCAGATGCCTGAGGTCAGACGGAAAATCCCTCAGAAGAATTCATAATGTAGTTCTTAATGCATATTTACAAATATCAAAATAAGTACTGATGCCTGGTAAATGCCTACACATCCAGTTTTCCTTTAACATATAACAGCATATATGCGGTATGAAAAGCCCTTTTATGGCCATTTAGCTCAGAATTTACACCCTGATGTTAGATAATGGTAGAATTGAGTTCATCCGAATATGTGTGAATCCATTTACCAAAGCACTATACCTAGTATCACAGCTGGAGATCTCAGAAGACTTCCAGATGCATGCACCTGTCTGAGAACTAGAGAGCCAGAGCCCACTGTGCACTTCCTTCTCCCACTAGCAGGAAACTTTGGTCCATTTAAGTATAGGCGCATTAAAGAATTACAAAAACAAAACCCCAGAATCATTTCATCGGCATTTCTAGCATTTCTTTTTGTCCCTGGGACTAATTTCTCCAATATCACAGCAATTCTTTTTTTTTTTTTTTAATTTTTTATAGTCTATTTATTTTTGAGACAGAAAGAAACAGAGCATGAGTAGGAGAGGGCCAGAGAGAGAGGGAGACACAGAATCTGAAGGAGGCTCCAGACTCTGAGCTGTCAACAAAGAACCTGATGCAGGGGCTCAAACCCATGAACCATGAGATCATGACCTGAGCCGAAGTCAGACGCTTAACCAACTGAGCCACCCAAGTGCCCCAAGCAATTCCTAAGGTTGGAATGAGTGGCTGAAACCAGTGGGGTTTTTTGGTTTGGTTTTTGGGGGGTTTTTTTGTTTGTTTTTTAATAGTTTATTGTCAAGCTGGTTTCCATATAACACCCAGTGCTCACCCCCACAAGTGCCCTCCTCCATGCCCATCACCCCCCTTCCCCTCCTCCCCACCCCCATCAGTCCTGTTTGTTCTCAGCATTCAAGAGTCTCTCATGGTTTGTCTCCCTCCCTCTCCCCCCCGTCTCCTCCCCCCCAACAGTCCTCCGTTAAGTTCCTCCTAATCCTCCTATACGTGCAAACATGTGAAACCAGTGTTTTTTAATGAGCATTTCCTTTGAGAACACAAGTGATCAGTCAACAGTAGTTTTGAACCACATGTTAAGAAAGTTAGGCTATAACTTCTTAAATTCCCCTGCCTCTGAGAAAGAATTATTTCTCGAAATGTTGGGGTCTGGGTAGAATTATAGACGTGGGAGCTCCAGACAGAGCTGGGCTGTCAAGGTCCACTTGGACCCAAATCTCTTATCTTAGGATTTCAAGAATCAAACACGTGTCCAGGGGCACCTGGGTGGCTCGGTTAAGCGTCTGACTTAGGCTCAGGCCATGACCTCACAGTTTGTGAGTTCAAGCTCTGCACTGGCTCTGTGCTGACAACTCAGAGCCTGGAGCCTGCTTCAGATTCTCCGCCTCCCCCACCCCACCCCCCGCTCCTCCCTGCTCATGCTCTGTCTCTCTCTGAAAAATAAATAAAAGATTACAAAAAATTAAAAAACAGGTTTCCAGCCTATATCAAATAGAACTCAATGTGTCCATTGAAATTTAAGTTTTAGAACTTATAAGAATGCTTTACCGACATCTGTTTCCATTGGCATTTAAAAAATGTTTGTGTAGTTGTAAAACTGATGCTATGTTACCAAAACTTGAAATGCTTAGTTTGCCCTGAGACTGTAGTTAAAGACTTGTCTGTTTATTGAGACACTTCCTAAATGTGCACTCCCTTTGCTCATGTTCCTGCCAGTCAAATATAAAAGTGCCTAAAGTTATTACATTAAGAAGTGTGAAAATGATGCAAAGTTTCTGCAAAGTAAGGGCCCAACACAATATAAACCAATATCCTAATTTTTAAGCTGAAAGGAGAGAATTAGGTCTCTCTTGTTTAATCAGAGTGTAATTAATGGGAGATCCTATCAATTTTATTTCTCTAGACTTTTCATTTTTACCAATCACTAGACTTCTCCTGAGTACCTGAGCTGAAAACTTCTAAAACAAAATTAACTAGACTCCTTCACATTTTTGTTTTCATCAAAAAAATACCGAGAGCTCTCAACTATTCTTTGTAAAATGTCTCACTATTAATCTCCCTTTCCAATCTACCATGGTCTTCTTACTCTTGGCCTACATCACCGTAGGGTATCAGAATCCTAGCCAGTCTCTTTGCCTTAGACTCCTTCCCTCCAGTGCTTTGTGTATAATATTTGAGCTAAACTGGCATAAAAGAAAGAAAGAAATCCTTTCATATAAGGTCAAATGAGTTTTGACAATGGTGCCAAGACATTCAATGTTGGAATGGCAGCCCTTTCAGCAACTGGTTCTGGGAACACTCGATCTTTATGTGCCAAAGAGTGGATTTGTACCTTACCTAACATGTACAAAAATTAACTCAAAATATACCAAAGGCCTCCATGTAAGACCTAAACCTATAAAACTGTAAGAAGGAAACACTGGTTAAAATCTTCATGACATTGACTTTGGCAAAGATTTCTTGGATATGATACCAAAGGCACAGGAAACAAAAGAAAAAGTAAACAAACTGGACTTCATGAAACTCGAAAAATTTTATGCACCAAAAGAATATAAACAGAATAAAAAATCAACCCACTGGATGAGAGCAAATATTTGCAAAGCAGGTATCTGATAAGCAACTAATCTCCAGAATGTGTAGAGAGGTCCTAAAATGTGACACCACTACCAAAAAAACCCAACAACCCATGATTCAAAAATGGACAAATGACTTGAGTAGACTTTTCTCCAAACTGCTAATAAACACATGACAAGATGCTCAATATCACACATTAATCATCAGGGAAAAGCAAATAAAACTACAATGAGATATCACCTCAAAACCGTTAGAATGGCTAATATCAATAAAATAGGAATGACAATTGTTAGGGAGGTTGGGAAGAACATGCATCTCTTTCTCACTGTTGGTGAGAAGGTAAAATGGTACAGTGCCTATGGAAAACACCATTGGCAGTTCCTAAAATAATTAAAAATAAAATCATCATATGACCTCAAATTCCACCTTTGGGTGGGAGTAAAAGACAGGGTAGAATGAGAGACGCTAATCATATCAGGTTTATAGGAAGAGAAGAAAATGGAAGGCATACAACATTTAAAGAGACAATTATTCAGAGTTTTAGAAGCTCTTGAGAGACAGAATATATTTAAAACAGCCAGAGAAAAAGGAAAGCAATTTCTTCAAAGGAACAAACATTTATGTTCAATGGAATCCAAGACACTGGAATGATGTATGCAGCATGGAGAAGGTGAGTGCCAACCCGAATCACACGTGCAAGAAGATATTATCAACACTTATTCAAATCCTAATATCCATAGTATCTGCAGACTGACAGTATGGGAGAGACGACATAATATAAAATGGGCAAAAGTTCTGAACGGGTATTTTATCATAAGAAAAAATTCAGGTGTCCAGGAAACATAATATAAGCTACTTAATCTTATTGACAATCAACAATTGAACAACAATTAAAACAACTATGTCATCCCATTACACAGATAGCTAATCAGAAAAATAGATTAAGATTGATAACATCAAGTTTTTGTGAGGATGTGGGATGAGAACTCTCGTCCACTGCTGGTGGTAATGGACATTGCTACTCCTCCAGTTAAAAAGAATTCCATTTTCTGCTTTAGAACTGGGTACTGGGTGGAGGTCAGAAAGCCCTCAAGAAAACTACCAATGGTGGCTCAAAGAACACTTAGAAAAATCTTACTGGACTTTTATAGACAGCTGTGCTATTTCATGGTAGAACATCTGGCAACACTACCCAGATTCCCTGGGTAACATGGAAAATAGAAATGCAGTCCATGAACTTGGGGATTTCACTGAAGAAATTTCTAGAAAGAAAGCTGGGAGTGTCAAATGCTTTCTCTTAGGTGCATATGATAAGGTGCAGATCCAGATCAACCTGACAGGAACTTTTCATCAGAATCAAGGGGAGACTTTGCCAACTCAGAACTCCATTATTATTTGTCTCTTTCCTACTTCTCCAACCTGAAAACTATTCTAGAAGTAAAATAAAATTTGGAGGCAATCAATCCAGAGTGCTGGCAGTGGACCCTCTCTTCAGCGGGAGAGTAGAATAGCTCTGTGACTGTTGGTGAACTGCAGAGAGAAGTGAAGGGGCACCTCAGGTGACTCCTCAGCTCAGCAGCTGGCGCGGAGGATCTTAAGTGCATCTTCCCAAAGCAAGCCAGAGTGGACCATGTTGTGTGACACAGTAAACTTCAAAGTCCCCATGACTTTTATACCAGCTTTGATTCAAAGGCAATGAAAATCTTCAAAAATGGAAAAAGGCCTCTAGGGTGCTAACCTCCATTAGTCAGGAAGGACCCCGACAAACCTACTCCCCTGAGAACATGAGTCACTTTGAGGGGGAAGGAAGCCTCCAAAATCAGAGCCCAGAGTCCAGAGCCACTGCAGGCATCCAAAGGGAAAGAGCCCCAAACAAGGAAAATTTCCTGTTGCCAATCATGGGAAATGGGAATCCATGTCGGGCTGGATTTTAGGATCACCATGAATCACAGTACTGTGAGCCTCCCGTTTTCCCTCTTTCTCATGGGAGTGAGCCTTATGGTTTTCCATGTGGGTCTTACTGTTGCACATTGGCTGGGAGGGTGGGGTGGACAGGAGCACAGACAATGTTGAGTTTTTAGCTTACAAGTCTGGCCACCCAGGGAACCTGCATTTGAACCGCTGTGCCAATGGGGTGCTGACATGCAGTGCCATCTGCCCTGGGACCCAATATATAGATGATGGGATACTAGACTTCAAGTTGTGTCATAAAAGGTGATGCCTGGAGGGTCCTGAATAAGGTGAGCATCTGTAGCTTGTGGGAAGTATATGGATAGTTATAGCCAGGGGTCACACCGAGGCAGCCAATCTTCAAAGATGCTCTCCAGCAGAATTCTTCTTCCCCGGTTATAGAGATGACAGGTGCGTACCAAGAGGCGGGCGTTATGTGCCGTCCCTTAGAACATGAGGTGGCCCCTGCACTTGCTTTGACCAACAGAAAGGAGTGCCATCCTGGACTTCTGAAGCTAGATGTTAAGGGACCTGTGGCATCTGCTTGCTTCCTTTGGAGCATTCACTCTTGAGTTGTTCCCTCATACAGAGCCCAGCAAACACACTGAGAGCAAAGTCAACAGACCACATGGAAAAGCCAAGAGGAAGAGAATCAAGCCCCCCCAGGCAACAGCCCCAGCTAGATTCCCAGCTTATGGCCAACACCAACTGCTTGGCATGGGAGTGAGGACATTACACCAACTCAGTGTTCAGGCCATCGTCACATGAAGCAGAGGAAACAATTAGCCAACAAACATGGGAAACTTACATTGTTATTGTTTCAGTGAACTAAATTTCAGAGCTTTTTGTTTGCTTTTGTTCTTGTTGTTTTTATTCAAAAAGGTTAATACAAATACCAAAAGATTAGCCATCTATGAAGCCTACGTACAGAGATTCAAACACCACACAGTAAGTAGCCTCTGAGAAAGTCCTGCATGTTCCTCCCTCCCTTGTTAGTATTGATGTCCTTGGTGTAACTGCTTCCCCTGCAGTGTGAGCTACACCTGTAACTCACTTCTACCAAATAGTGACTTACTTCCAACAATAATGGTGGAATGTTACTTCCAAACTCTGTTAGAGAGACAGTAGCTTCCATCTTGTTCTCTCCTCCCACCTCTGTTTGCTCTAATGGAAGTCAGTTTTCATATTGTGAAATACAGAGAAACCCCACAGCAGGGAAATACTATCTCAAACCAAGGGCCAGTAAAGACTGAGCCATGTGAATAGCCATGTGAGAGGAGCGAGCCATGGAATGCACCCTCCCTGAGAATTGCAATTTGAGCTGATAAAGATGTTACCCACTGAGCTATCAATCTTTTTTGTGTGTGTCTTACATAACATTACCCTTTGATTGGCATGCAGTAAGAAAATCCAAACTTCGTGCTTCTTGCTTTTTAGTAGTTACCATTAATCAAAAATATCACACAGTGATCAAAAACAAAACTAAAAGGATAACAATATACTTAGCAATAATGGTTTGGAAACTCGCAGGAAAACTACATAAAATGGATTGGATCACTCCATCTATTCACTTTTTTTTTTAGAAAGGGAGATACAGACTGTGAAATAGGCTCCAGGCTCTGAGCTGGCCGTCAGCACAGAGCCCGACGCAGGGCTCAAACCCACGAACCGCGAGATCATGACCTAAGCGAAAGTCGGACGCTTAACTGACTAAGCAACGCAGGCGCCCCCATCTATTCACTTTTAGAAGACTCCTGAAGTCAATAACATTTTCAAGCAGACATATAAATTCTCTCATACACTTGTCTCTTGCAACTTGAGGATATTAAGTAAAATATTGACAATAGCATATATGCCGGATTCTGCCTCTGGCAATATGCTCCTCCATATTTAAGAAACAGTATGAAAGCACAGGGAGTAATTCAGAGCATTCCACTCAAATCCTTGTGTGGCAAAAGCATGCTCTGAAATCCATGCCTCAGAAAGAGTGTAGAAGCTTCTTGTGAACTTCTTCCTCAAAATAAAAACAGACGGTTTGATCTTCAGAACAAAGTACTCCTTTCTACCATTGTTAGCCTATTCTTTAGAAATCAAGACCTTATTCAGCTAGTATCTTCAGATTTTAAAAATTAAACATGAGGCATTTTTTTATCATGGAAGATCCCTTGCTAATTGAGATGTTATGACTGACTTGATAAAGATATTTATATTATTATTTTGGGAAAAAACCTTATACCTTATTACTATAACTTTATAAAAAAACATTTTACTGTTTATCTACCAAAAAAGCAAACAAGTAATATATTCTTTTGAAACTCCCATGATAGTTATTGCAATTATATGTATAATTTTCCAATATTAATAGCATAGAAAAGTAAAAATTAGCTAAAACTATAAAAATGGAAGTGTAGTTATATATGTATATAACATGTATATATATGTGTATGTATATGTGTGTATATATATATATACATATATTCTATATCTAAAACATACACATGCCTCTATAATGAATTCCATTTTTCCACTAATTTGGAAGAAAATGTTTTTGCATAAACTCCACTGAGTTGTCCTTTCTTCCATTTATTTTCCATCTGCTATCCACTTATGAAGCCACAGTACATCTAAATCACTGCTCCTCTTTTTCCCTGGTCCTTCCCATCTTCCTTTTTTCTTACCTTCTCCCCTTTTCTTTGTCTCAGTGTTCTTCCGCACTTGCGTTGAGAACTTCTCTGGAGAGTGTTAATGTAAGGCCTCAGCAATCGTGTGGCAATCACATCCGGCCAGCAGGGGTAAGAGAGGTCTGCTACCTAAATGTGTGCTGCCAAGGGGACTGTGCCACAGGCCAATATAATGGCGTATATGCACTTAGCACACACCCTAGTTAATGCCTATATTGGATATTGCTGCTTTACAGAAAGTGAGAAGCTTCTGAAGCGCTGTGTGTTTGCTGAAACTTTGAGAATTGGTAAATATTTTAAAATTAAATGATGCTATGATTTCAGAAATATTTGACATGGGACACCTGAGTAGCTCAGTCGGTTAAGCGTCTGACTTCGGCTCAGGTCATGATCTCAGTCGGTTGAGTTCAAGCCCTGTGTCAGGCTCTGTGCTGACAGTTCAGAGCCTAAGGCCTGCTTCAGATTCTGTGTCTCCCTCTCTCTCTGTTCTCTCCTACTCGTGCTCACTCTTTCTCTCTCTCAAAAATAAAATTAAAATTAAAAAAATAAATACTTGACATGAACACTGGATTTATTTCAAAATGAGATATTTCTATAACATTCCTAAGTTTTGTCCCAGCAATAAAGCGTTTAATTCACCTTAGGATTGCAAACACTAAAATATATAAAGAGATCTGGATTTAAAGAGGTTCATTTAAAATGTTTGGAAACATGTAATATAATTGTATTTCATTCCTTAATATGCATGTTAAAATTCCTTCTCTTAAACACTGAAATTTCTATATGAAAATTTTCACAATGAGACATACAGCAAAAATAAAATTAGTCAAAAGCAACAATGTTAAATGTAGATGGATTTCTAAATAAAATATGTGAAAAGTAAAAAAAGTTAAAATGTATATTTTAAATACATAAAATAAATTTTGAATTCTATTTGATGTGACAAAGACTGTATTTAGGACATGAAATTTAAATATTATATCAGGACCTAATTTCTCTGAGCTCATTCGATTTAAATATTCCCAATCTCTATTTCAGAATTTAATTTGCTGGTGAGAGACACATGCAACTGAAGCTCAAACACGTAGACGGTGATTCTCTGGTGCCAGGAAGATTAAAAGGTTTCTATTTTTGCTTTTGTACTAGAAGGAAAGACTACATTTTACATTAAAGCCACATAAGTGGAAAAATTCAAATTCATAAGCTACTCTTAAAACATTTTAAAGAGCCTTTTTGATGTGTGGATACTCCATGAATAACCATTTAATTTGTATATAGACAATAAGAGAAGGATAAATGATTATTTTTATATTTCAGAAAAGAATAACAATAAATGCATGAGAATGAAACTCTATTAAGCTCGTATTTCTCAAGTTTCACCTTCAGCATTAGAATGCGCCTCAACGTGGAGCAGTTAAACAAGGAGATTAACACGCGGCAAAGCACCAGGCAGACTGCAAAGCAAAATCAATTACAGAATACACAGGCCTGCCTTCCCCTTTGCTGCCTTTCCCTCTCTAGGCAATAGAACTCGGTGCCTGTCTCCACCCCAGCCCGTCCATTCTCCCCCGGCCCTTTGTTCGCCTGACACCTGACCTCCTTGCCACAGCTCTGAAAACATGTAGGACGGTGTTAATTTGACTGGGCCACAGGGTGCCCAGACATTTGGCCACACATAACTCTGAGTATCTCTCTGAGGTTATTTCTGGAAGAAATTAATCCCTGAATCTGTAAGCGGAGTAAAAAGCTTGCCCTCGCTAATGTCAGGGAGCCTTATCCATTGATTAAGTGAATTCCGGAGCAGAACAAAAAGGGAAACCAGGAGAGAGAGCTCCCGCCACACTGCTGGGCATAGACAACAATCCTTGCCTTGGGACTCGAGCTGAAAAACTGGGTCTTCCTGAGTCACGAGCCTGCCTGCTCTGGGTTGTACCTGTGCCAGTGGCTGTCCTGGTTTCCAGATCTCTGGACACAGAGTGGAACTACACCATCAGCTCTCTTAGGCATCCAGCTTGCAGGCTGCAGATCTTTGGATTTCTCAGACTCCATAATCATGGAACCCAACTCCTTATACACATATAAGTATTATATACCCCGTATCTGTGTTTGTGTATACTGCTGGCACACTAATATGGACGGCACAAAGCCCTTCACGATCTGCCCTACATCTCTGTCCTGCCCAGCTCCTGCCTAGAAAACGACCCTAGGTCCCCCGTGCTTCTTGACCCCGCAACAGCTTCCCCCCGCTGACGCGCACTACATCCTGTTGTTTCCTCGGCTCCTTACTTGCTTTCTCCTGGAGATGAACTGACTTTGCCCTCCATGTCTGCCTTTTATGTAAATCAATGAACGTGTGGGGTTATCTCGGAAGAACCATACAACATTTAGCAAGGTCTCACGATATGCCAGGTCCTGGGAAGGAACTTTAACACGACGATCTCATTAATCCCCAGAGTGACACCTCTCTCGGAGGCTGGTTGAAGAAAGTAAGACTTCGGGTTACAGAGACGATGGGCGAGGATCGTGCTGCAAACAGGTGGCAAAGAGCTGGAATCTGAGTCTGTAGGTGGAGCCCATGGTCTTAACTGCCCCACAGTGAAAGTGTCCCTCTAAGATTCAGGATGAAGGAATTATGAGGGGAAAGGCGTGAGGCAGTCAGGGGACCGTTAACTCACTGTCCACCTCAGTTAACTGCCGGACTTTCCCCTGCTGGCGTCCTGTGAGTCTTCGAAATTGTTCCCATGGAGGTAGAGGAGGGGTGGGGAGGCACGAAGGAGCTGACATTCCCCTGCTGGGCTCTGACCAAGGAGGGATGGGCCTGTGAGGGGAGAGGAGCCTGGGTCTTCACCCACATCTGGCTTCTCACAGCTGCTGGGGAATTTGTGTGTGATCCACAGACACAGAGAGGATGGCATGGTTCTCTGGGAGCTCAGCTGGGCCTCCAGTCTCAAAGACTAGGGGTCCAGGGGAGGCGGGTGGGCACCCAAATGAGTCAATGGACTGGAAGAGGTGGCCTGACACCCCCTGGGCTCACAATGCCAGGAAGCTGCAGGCTGTCCAGTGTGCCAGGAGGTGAGCCAGCCCAGGGGCCAAACCACACCACCAGTCAGATTGCAGTGGTGACAGCTGCGTGCCATAGCACATGGCTGCTGCCCTCATTTCCCCTTGCAGGACTTGGGGAAATGGAGAGGAGGGCAGAAGCCATCTGCAGAAAGTACATCAAAAAGAATTGAGTTGAATATTGAGTATGACTTGGAAGGAAGGAAGGAAGGAAGGAAGGAAGGAAGGAAGGAAGGAAGGAAGGAAAGAAAGGTTGATGAGCGCCAAGCACAACTGTGAGCTCAGAGTCAAGCACATAAGTTTAGTTATGAAATAAAGTGACATTTTTCCATCCCTGAGTTTTGGGTATCTGTAAGTGCAAAGGAGAGAATAAAAGTGCTACTATTATCAAAGCAACACGGACTGCCAGAGGAATAAAGCTGAAGACCTCACTTGTGGCAGATGCCATTCTGTAAGCTGTTTTAGAAGTTATCAAATCTGCTTACACTATCAGGTTTCTGGAAACAAAATCAGCAGTAGCAACAAATTTTCCAACCTCCCTCCAAAAATATATATAAGAGCTTCTCGTCCATCAATAAAGTTTTACTGGAATACTCTATGCCCACTCATTTCTGCATTGTCGGAGGCTGCTTACCCACCACAAGGGCAGAGCTGAGTAAATGCCACTGAAATAGTGTGACTCCAAAATATTCACTATCTTGCGCTTCACCAAAGAGGACCTTAGCAATGGAAGAGCTCTTATCGAAAAAGAAGAACTAGTGGAAGGTTGTATGGAGGAGTGACTTTGTCTGACTGTATTTTTCAAAGATCACTCTGGCTGCTATGTGGGTAAAACTCTTTTGGGAACAAGGCTTGACTTCATCATACAATTTTATGTCTGTATTACAGCATTTTGTTCTACAATAATAGTGGTTAGTCATCGTGAACTTCTAAAGGATTAGATATGCACTTGGAAAGTGGGTAGAGTTTTCCAGTTTCTTTTAATCTCCATATAGTTCTCGGAATTCCTAACATTTAGTGAGTACTCATGTAATAATTGTTAAGGAACTAATGAACTCAAATCATGGGCTGGGACTTAGCTGAAGGTAACTCTATTTTTAATTATATTCCCATGGCATTCTACTATTAATGCATTTCTTCTCTCATAAAATTTTTGTGAGCCTCAATCTTAAAATTATGATCTCAAATTGAATTTATAATTACCTGGCTCTGTATACTTGGTACAGATGAATTAGATATCCCTTTTGAACAAGAGAAAATGTTCTGAGAAGCACTCATTAACTACTGGGCATGTCATAAGATGAGAATAGCTCCCAAGTATTTATTTCATTTCTTGGACTAGAAAGCAACTTAAATTACCATAAAAGAGATTTGGGTTGTCAAATGTCCTTGTGCAAGTTCTCACAAGTAAGAAATCTCCATCCGTGGACTCGTAAGCCAACTGTAATATCCATGGAAAGAGATCAGAAATAGATGGTTTTCTTTTAGTTAATGTGTATCTTTTTATATTTCTTGATCTTCAGCCCTCTTGCAGGTGTGCAGGTATATTTTAAGTTCAATGTGTTTTTGCAAGTATTATGTTCCTGACATTTTTCCTTAGTGGAATCCACTTCTCCCTGTTTTGTTTTTAAATGGTGAATTTATTCTATTTATATTCATATTGATTAGTACAACACCTGGGTTTATCTTTAACAAGCATCTTTTATGTTTTCTAAGCCCTCGTTTTTCTTCTCATTTCCTTTTTCCTACTTTCCTGTTTTCTTTTGTATTTATAAGATTTATTTCCCATTTTATTCTTGGATGGCTGGGAAACGATAGACTGCATTTCTTTAACGTGAGTAGTTACTATTTTGTTCTTGAATTCCTGAGTTATCTATTTCATGGTAACTTTGCAATCTTTGTCAAGGCTCAGGAATAGGTTGGTAGAATTTTATATTTAGTCCTCTATTTTCTTGACTTTAATATATTCATAATAAAATAATTACAGTCAAACCTTGGTTTGCAAAGCATAATTCATTCCAGAAGCATGCTTGTAATTCAAAGCACTTGTATATCCAAGCGAATTTCAAGAACCATTGGGTCAGTTGTGATCATGCGACATTTGGCATCACGTACTACTCATAGCGCAAGACATCGCCCGTGGATCTGAAGTTAAAATGTATTTGAAGCGTTTGCTTGCCTGGAGGAACACTCACAGAACAAGCCACTCGCAATCTAAGGGTTCACTGTATTTGAAAATAGCTCTGAGAACTTCTGTTTCTTGTAATAATAGTGATTAGGAGCTCTGAGAAGCTCCACATGCACATGTATACACACACACGCACCATGGACATGTCCACACATGCGTGTGCACACACACGTGTGGACACACTTCCCTGACAGAAGTCCTGACGGTCACACGTATGGTGTCCTCACTGTCCCAGTAGGGACGGTATGACTCTCAAGCCCAAACAATCCTCAAACCAAGAGCTGAGCCCCAGTTATGCTTGGACCTTGGGCTGGATTAGCCTTCAGAAGCTTGGCGAATAAACACCTGGAATCCAGAACAGGTAGTAGTCAGGTCCAGAGGAGGAGGAAATTCAGGGAGCAGGGGTGTAGGAAAATGGTGTGAATGTTAGGGCATCCTGAAACAGGTGGTCTGCGATACAGGATTCCTCCAGCAACACTTCTGTGGGGATTTTGAACTTTGGAAAAGAACACGAGGAAGCCGTGTCTGGGGAATCTTTTCTGTATCAATGCTTTTGGGGTGTGCTGAAATGGTTCTAGTCCAATGTTCTCTTTTGCTACAGGGAAAAACAAAGCAGAAGGATACCACGTCATCTGCAGAGGGAAGTTTTCCCCAAATTAGCACACATTAATGGGAATAGAGTAAAAGAATAAAGAATTTATTTTAAAAAAGCGGGAAGGTCACTATAGAATTTGGAGTCATCAAATATCGAATACACTTTTTACAGATATATGTGCAGCATTTTCAGAAGTGGCATCTTCAAAACTAAGCAGATGATAAGAAATTATTTAAAAAAGAGAGATTAAAAATGGAATTTCCATATACAAATTTGTTAAAGAACAGAATTGACAGTTGGCAATATTTAAAGAAATAGTAGCTACAAATTCTTGAGAGCCGGTGAAAATATGTAGCCACCAATCTAAAAGGTAAAATGTCTTCCATGAGAAAAAGAAACAAAAGGAAATCCATGCCTACAGACATGGCAATGAAATCACAAAGCAGAAGATGAAGATAAAACCTTGAAGAGGCAGAAAGAAAGGCCATGTCAATTAAAGGAAGTGACAGAATGATAGCAGACATTTCAGTGGCCAAAACACAAGTCAACAGACAGTCAAATAATATCTACTAAGAGCTGGGGAAAAATACCTGTCAAGCTAGACTTGTCAGTGAGCAAAAGGATCTTTCAAGGATGAAGGAGGAAAATGAAGACATTTAGAGAGTAAGTAAACATTGAGGGATTTTATCTCTAAAAGGTTAGTCTTAAAGGAAATCTTGATATAGTTCCAAAAGAAAAAATGATTCAAGAACATTCTCAAGTGCAGGAACGATCAGTAAACAAATAAAAAGGTAACAAGGAATTTTCTGATCGGAATGCAACTTAAAAGTTAATAACAAAAAAATAAATCAATTCCATTTAGAAGTTGAATACTGCCATTACTGCAAAATAGAAAGGGGGAAGGTCAAGAAATTTTAAAAGACTTGCTGAATGGCAGTGAAAGGCACAAGGTAAGACCTAAATAAGAGGAGAGATACATGTACTGTGTTCATTAAACACACTAAACATACGAACAATGCCAGCTCTCCTGGGGCTAATCTACACACGAACCAAATCCTCAACAGTGATTTTCTTTCACGAAATGTGACAAGCTCATTCTCTCCCGCGCTCTCTCTTTTGGGAGAAGAATATAGAGTCAAAAACAACCAAGACACCCCAACAGGTTACGAAGTCTTATTACAATGGCATTTATTATTATTATCACTGTGGTATTTTCATTCCTAGCACATTCCCAACACACCTGCCATATTCAAGTCTGTGAAGTCGAGATGCGTGTTTTAACATCCAGCGTCTACTGTAGCTGTTAAAATGGACTATGTTTGTTTTACTCTAGCATATGTTTACTTTTTGAAATACAAGCAAATTATTTGCTCCTTCGCCGTGAAGTTGACTACGAAACAAATGTAATAATAAGGACAGAATAGGAACAAAGCAGTTTGGCCAGTTTCTCTCACACCCTGCCCATGCCAGGGCTCTTTAGCTGGGAGCAAAGGAGCACAGCTCTTTCTATACTGTTCTATCACATCCTTGCAGCTGGAAAGGCAACGTGCCCGTATGTAGGGATGAAACTGCCTCACTCCATCTTGAGGCTAAAAGACATTACCTTAGGATTGGCTCAGGCAGGTTAAGACGTTTCTGGATATATTTGGAGTGTATCCACAAGGGAAGTAAATACATCTCACTGCAAGAAAAGAGAGACTCCAGGGCGTACATATAAAGAAGATGGGGGTTTGGAAGATCATAGCGTAGGTGTCTGAGATGGCCTCAGTCCAGTCCCCAGATCTACACATGCAGCAGAAATCAAAGGAAGTACTAAAAAACCTACAGTTTCATCATGCCATATATGGGGAGTAGAAGGCATCCAGGGACTTGGGAGAGCGCTGTATTGGAGGAGGCGAGAGAGGGCGGAGGCGGTGTTGCTGGAACTGGCAAAAACGAGGTGTCTGCATCCACATTCTCAACGTCCTGGACAGTATCCAAGACCAGAAATGGTGGCTGCAGCTAGGTGCGGACTTCAGCACCATCGAGAGCAGCACGAAAACTACTGTCCTGTCGCCTCTACTGGGCCCTGGAAGGGACTGGGGCATCTAACTAAGGATCCCAAGCAGGAAGTAGAAAAAGTGACAAAAATTGCAAGAGTCCTGGGCGCTGAGAGGTGGCTGGCAATCCCTCCATGAGTAGGTATAATAAGGAAGGCTGAGAAAGTGTCTCAGGAGCACATTTAGTTTTGGGGGTAGGAGGGGCCGGGGGCCAGGTAGGTTTCACCAGGCGGAAGCCAGGCATGAAGAAACCTGTCTTGAAGCTGATTCCTAATGGAAGCAAGATTTGCATAAAGGAGACAAGAAGTGAACTTTAGAAGTGTCCCCTTGACTCCGCACCACCTCTCCCATTCAGCCACCTGCTCTCTCTCCCTTCTGGCCATCACATTATCACGTTCACAGACAAGGCTCCTGAAGGGGGAGGTTCCTGCACTCCCAGGCTCCAGTGCCAAGTTTTATCCACTGCTCAGTCCTTTGCAGTCGGAATTCTACCTTAATTCTGGGCGGACATTGTATTGAGTAGGAAAACCAATAACTTCTTGTAATCTTAAAATCGAATTGATAATTGTATTCCATTTCTCCATCACAAACTAATGTGACTTGAATATGTCTCTTTCTCTTGTCTTCCAGGACCTCTACCCCACCCCCACCTGAGCTCATTTTGCCCTGATACTTGCTGACCACCTTGTTGACTATTGACTTTTGGCTCCTCCACTGGCAGCCTGTCTAGTCCTTTGCTAATATACTCGTTCAAATGTTCTGTCTTTATCTTTCCTGATATTTCTCTGATGAGCCGGGCTGTCCACATCCATGATTTCTATTACCAACTCCATGCCAAGGCTTGGCATGGGATCCCACTGACCAGATCTCTTCTTAATCTAAAATTCTGTTCAAAAATTGGAGCAACAGCAATGAATTAAAAATGATCTATTTCGGGGCATGTGGTTGGCTCAGTGGGTTAAGCGTCCTACTTTGGCTCAGGTCATGATCTGAGTTCGTGGGGTCAAGCCCCGCATCGAGCTCTGTGCTGACAGCTATCTCAGAGCCTGGAGGCTGCTTCAGATTCTGTGTCTCCCTCTCTCTCTGGGCCTCCCCTGCTCATGCTGTCTCTCTCTCTCAGAAATAAATAAAACACTAAAAATTTTTTTAAAATGATCTGTTTCTTCAGAGGATTGCAGGCTGGTGTGTGAGATAACAAAAGACGCCGGATTACTCCACTTGCATATTTCAATGGCATCTCAAACGGAAGACGTACCAATTCAGTCTTTTCTCCTTACATATATTCAGAAAACATACAAGGGCGCCTGGGTGGCTCAGCCAGGTAAGCATCTGACTCTTGGTTTCAGCTCAGGTCATGACCTCATGGCTTTGTGGATTTGAGCTCCACATAGGGCTCTGAGCTGGCAACATGTAGCCTGCTTAGGATTCTCTCTCTCCTCCAGCTCTCTCTGCCCCTCCCCCATTCACACCGTCTCTGTGTCTCTCAAAATCAATAAATAGACTTTAAAACAAAAGGAAACATATGCTATTAATTTTAATATCATCCTAATGCTTGAAGCTACATCTCCCTGTTCATCTCCTGTGCTACCCTTAGAACTTGTATTCATTCACCAGGACACGTTTCACAGCTTCCCAATTCACAAACAAGTGCAGCCTCTTCCAATTGCTGTCTTGTGATCTGGCGGTATTTCTATGTTTCAACTCTGCTCATATCCCTATATAAAACCTTTTGGTGGTTTCTACTGTTTCATGACCAAATTCAAATACATTAGCATAGCAGACACTGACTTTCATCTTGGATAGCTTTTCTAAACACATCACTCATTATGTTCTCGTGCATAGCCTTTATTTCAACCAAGCCGAATCATTTGCATTGTCCTTGGTAGAAAAGCAATGATAACATTTCTGTCTTTGGGCATTGCGCTTCTAGAGCCTTTTAGGCTGGTTCATACCTTCCTCCCAGCTGTTTTTCTAAACGCCTCAAGGTCAGATTTGGTGTCACTTTTTGTGTGTTTCCTCTATTGCTTGGCATCACCAGAGTTCAGGGTCTCTTACTCCCTAAAAACTACATGTTACCTTTACTACGACATACGGCACTGCACCCCCTCTCCGCAGAGAGGGTATGAACAGGTTCTCAGTTTTATATGTTTGTTACCTCCAGTGCCAACCACATGAATAAAAATCTGACAGTTGAACAAGGTGATATCTTTAAAATGCCTGCTGACTCTACAATGTGCTTATTCTTAACTTTTGATGCAACGTAGATTGTCCTGTAAATCTTAGAAAATAAAATAAACATGCAGTCCCTAAAACTTGCTTAAAAATAGTTCACAACACCATAGAGATTCTTTGATGACACAAAACATTTTTAGGAGACACACTAATTTTTGCCACAGTTAACAGATCTGAGGTCTGAAATTAGAGAGCTTTGCATCATGCTCATAAAGATCGAATTTCTTTCAGGTGAATAGAAACACTTCAGATTTTATATACTCATATTTAATCCTCAGGAACAGCCACTTCTAAATCATATTGCAAAAGAATTAGGAAATAGAGACATAGTCTTCCTAAGGCTTTTATTAACCCGTATGCTGCAGGTAGCAGATCGGAGAAGTCGGTGTCCGGAGGTCCTAGGTAAACTGGCAGTTAATAAGTCCTGTTATGCAACATCTGCTGGCTTCCTAGCACCATCCCAGGGACTGATGTGTGACTAGACTAACCGAATATATTCTGCCAGCTGCTCTCACTTCTTCAGGCGGCTAGTAATGCATAGGCTCAAGTACAGTCCATCACAATTCAGCCTCCCATCTAAAACGTTATAGTTTTGGTGTTTATATGCATATTTTTACTTACATAGTAGTGTCATATAAGCTGTTTTTAATATTGCTAGATTTTTCTAGCAAGCAATACTATGCTATTCTATTTTCCAATGTATGATTTACAATGCTGGTAACTTGACACATACAGTGATATGAAATGTCAGAAATATTCTTAGAAAATTCGAACATTGTGCAATGTAAATAATTATTATTAATTAAAGAAATATTTAAGTGTTTATTCCACTTTATTTTCTCTAGTCATAAACCTATAATCATTGTGTATATATTGCTTTCTAAAGACTCTTATTAGGTATTGAATAAGATACAGCCTCAGAACTAAGGATGTTAAACCTACCTAGGGATATTTACATGTCACTGTATAGAATGCCATACAGTAAGTAACATTACAAATCTGAGGGTATCGTCTATAAGGCATATGCTACAAGGATTTACAGCAAAGAAAGGTCACCAAGATAGGAAGACTTAAGAAGAAATACTTTATGAGGGAAGCAGAACATTTTTTTCTCGACAGGGCAAAATGCAGGGAGAGCGGGACTTCTGATGGCCAATGGTGAGGAATCTGAGAAAAATACGGCAAAAGGTGGGAAAGGGCTTCTCAGAATAAACAAAAAGTTACTACATTATCACACTTCCCTTCCTTCAGTGCTGTTTCTTTGGTGGTCATGACAACCCCGAGCTAATTTTGATATAGAAAATCAGATCAGGGAAAAATAAGACAAAATAATTATTGATTGAATAAACAATAATTTGTAGGCTGCATTTAGCCTACGACTAAAATTTCCCACTAGAAAAATTTCTTCCTGCTCTAGAGTGTGATCTAATCATGCTCCTCGCCCAAGTGTGCATTGAAGATGCAGGTTTACAGTGAAGAATAATCATTGTAATAAATGCTTCTTAAGCAACATATGCTATACAATGTCCTGAAAACTTTGTATGTCCCTGGCATGATAGATTGTCACTGTAACCTGATGGATTTAATATGGTTCCCATTTTACAGGTGAAAGATCTGAAGGTTTCCAAAGGCCATCTGGCCACCAACTCGTGGAGAAGGATTTTAATCCGACTCTCTGCAGTGAGATACTTCCTTCCGAACGACAGCTTATATTCCGTTGTAGCAAAATCTTTAAACACCAGTTAAAAGGATCTAAGTGTGTGTGACCTTGGGCCTGATCTTTACTATCTATTACTCTCCATGTTCACATAAACACAGGCTATTCTAGACAATAAAACACAGAAAAGATAATGCGGGCCCACACCCCAAATTCTAGTTTAAGTTATATGACATTTTTAAGGTAATCAACTCTTATGAACAAAATTTCTTTACGCATGATACAAAGTAATGAAGAAAACTTAGTTGGCAATTTCATACACTGTTGTTCAGATCATAATGAAGCTGAAGGGAGAGAAAAATCTGTGTTTTATAACTCATTAATTTATTTATGTGCTTATTTGTGGCCCTGGAATCATCTCCAACGTTCTCATTGACTAGAGAAATAACATATTATCTTGAGTTTTTACTGGTATATTGTTTAAGTAAAAATATGTTAAGTATATGGTAATTCTCAGGTACTGCAGGTAAAAACGAAGGAAACAATTAAGGCATAATCTTCAGGCTGAAGAATTCACAATATTTTCTGGGCAGGCAGTGTGGGGAGGTCACGACTACCATTATCACAGGAGGATCACAAACGTCTGAGTAGGGATAAGCATAAACTTTATAAACTTGTTATAAAGTACATCACAGAGGAGGGAGGCCTTCATATGGATTTTAAGGTAGGCGTTGGAATTTGCTAAATGGAACTTTCTAGATGGAGCAACAGTATTCTCAGTGGCACAAGCGGTGGTGCATTGGAGTATGGTTCAAGACGCTCAACGTCCAGGCCCCAGAGCAGCCAGAGATGAGGCTAGAGAGGGAGGAACATCACAAAACATGCTCTATGTTCTGCTAAAGAGTTTCTATTTTATTCTGCAGGCGGAGAGCTGCCAATAAGGGAGTTTAACTAGACCAGCCTCAGGATCAGGTGTGAATTTTAGGAAGCCCATTCTAGTAGACATTTGGGTATTATGGGACAGGCGATTCTGAAGTAGGAACAGAAGCTAAACATCTGTTCTAATGACCCCGGTAAAAAAAAACAGGAATGCCTGCAATTAGCATTGAGATAGAAAGGTAGCGTAGAGATTCAGTGAGTCATCAGAAAGCATCTCTGCAGAAGGTGGGGGTAAAGGAGAGGGAAAGATGGTGGGTAATCACAGCTCACTGCTTGGTGGAACATACTTGGCAGCGTCATTACCCCAAATAGGAAACACAGAAGAAAAACACAGTTTTCTGAGAAGGAAATATGGGCATTGTTGAGTTGGAAGAGGAAATGGGACATGCAAGTGAAAACAGCAGTGCGTTGGGAAATAAATGGGTGAGAAGGAGTCAATACTTGAAGTACATTCTTCCATATGTTGACACTATAGCTAATGTTTGGAACACAAATATGACTCATTTACTTCCTTATGAATCCCACAGTTTAGTGGGAGAAAGAATTCTGTAAATAGGTAATTACAATGCAATGTGAGAGAGCGAGAGAAAGATATAGGTGCTTGTGCGCACACGCACACCCCCGCGCCTCCCCCCCCCCAGACTGGAATGTAATGTAAGGATTCTTCTCTGCCTTGAGACAGGAAGAGAGAAGCTGTAAAGAGAAAGAAATTAGCCAGGAGGCAGTATTTAGAAATGATTCCTCAATGGTCTCACCACAGAAAAGAAATGATAATGACGTAAGGTGAGGGAGGTGTCAGCTAACCCTAGGGTGGTAATCAGTGATCAAGAGATAAGTGTATCAAGCAATGCACTGTACACTTTAAGCTCACACAAATCATATGCCAACATAAACAAACAAAGTTTATCGAGTAGACCTGAGAGCCACAAGAATCTTTTTAAATTATAGATAAAATTATGCCACTCCCATATTTCTAAACTTTCAACACTTACTCATTTTCTTAAGATTTAAATTAAAATTGTTATTAAGTTATTCAAAGCTAGACTTGTTCTGACTCCCTCATCCTCCACGACTGCATTTGAGTGAGAGATTAGGACTTAGTGAGGAGGAAGGAGAAAATCAAACATGTTTCATACAATGTGGACCTGAGTTTCTGGGTGAACCACGGAGCTGTTGAAGCAATCACAGATAGAACTTAGGAAAAGGTCTAGGCTTGAGGAATGTTGAGTACGTGGTGTACACCTGGGGTGTGGAATCAATGAGCTCACGTTTGTACATCAAGTACAACGTCTAGGGTACATTTAAAGGATGCCTAGTAAGTAGCTCTGAATGCAGAACTGGATCTCCAGAGAAAGGACAATAAGATAAACGAAAGAATACCAAGTCCCCCAGATTAAGAATAAACAAGTACTGCATTACCCAGTCGAGTAAAAGCGGAGTCAGAGTACTGTTCTTCCTTACTGTGAAGATATCTGTAAGTTTAATTTGTCGTTTTAGTTTACCTAGTGAGCACTGCAGAGGAGTTGGGGCCACGTGTTAGGGTCTGACCTCACGGGACTTTAATTTTTCTGCTGTACTTTGCAAACCGAGTGGTGCTGGGTAAATTTTCCAACTTGTTTTAGCTTCTATTTTCTTCTTTCTAATACAGGAAAATATATACCTGACTGATTTGCTAGGTTTATGTCTATGGGGTTCCTAAAAGGCATAATCTTACTTTATTTTATTTCCAACTCTAGCCTTTGACTGATGTAGAATTTCCATTCCCTGTTAGTAAATGAGAGCTTGGGTGGCTCCTCTAGCTTTTTAATTTCTAAGCAATGTCTTGTTATTATCATTAAGACTCACTTTCTTGATACTTCAGCTGTTTAAAATCCAACAGTCGCACATCGTCAAAACATCCTGTCTTCCCCATCTCCATCCCTAACACGTGTTTCTACGGGAACCTTGCAGAGGGAGAAGGAAGGTAGTCTTTCTTTCTTCCTTGTTCTTTCACCCCTCTCTCATCCTCTGCGACTATCCAGCTGAAGGATGGGCTAAAGGAACAGAAGTTTATATGTTTAGCTGTTGAAATTGGGAGCTCTCTCTTGACTGCTGATGAATCGCTGTGAAGGTAGGCATTTAATTTAAAGAATGGTTCTCATGCAGAGGTCACAGTTACATGAGGAGTTGGGACTCTTCTCCAAGTTGTCCTCTTTGACTCATGCCTTGAAACAATTCTTGTAGCTCGACTAGATTTGACCCCCTTGACGTTCCACCTGGCTGGGTACTGACCACCTGGCCCACGGGAAATATACATTCTCGCTACATCAAGATGGGGGACTGGCTGGGGTGACCCTCTTCTCCCCCACATTTCTGCTTCCATCGCAAGGTGCTCCAGCCAAACTCTAGCCTATGAAGTTCTTCAAGTAGGAAGCAGACAGCATTCCCTTTGGTTACGTAGGCTTCCAAACTCCTGGGCACAGGGGTCCCAGACTCTCAGGTCACCCGGGCCAGTTCCTCTGCATATGACAAGTTCCTAGCTCTACTTCTTGTGAGAACTCGCAATTTCTAAGACTGGTTTTCTTAGAGAATCCCCAGCCAGGAGAAAAATACAAATGCTCCTATTCTGAGATGTTATGGAGTTTCAGGTTTCTACTTAGCAAAGGCTGTTGGGAAGTTGTGGGTGAACTATAAGCCACAGTCTATATCCCTGGAAATAGATCAAATGGTTGTCTTTAGAACTTAACATTTTTTCGGGGCACCTGGGTGGCTCAGTCAGTTGAGCGTCCGAATTCGGCTCAGGTCATGATCTCGCAGTTCGTGGGTTCGAGCCCCGCGTCGGGCTCTGTGCTGACAGCTCAGAGCCTGGAGCCTGCTTTGTATTCTGTATCTCCCTCTGTCTCTGACCCTCCCCTGCTCACGCTGCCACTCTTTCTCTCTCTCAGAAATAAATAAAACATTAAAAGAAAGAACTTAAAATTTTTTCTTTATCTATTTTTCTCAACTGTAAGGTTTTGACTGCAATTTTCAGGCAGCAGGAAAAAATTACATCCTGTTTTGTCTGTAATAACGCTTAAGATTTTAGGGTTGTCGTGGAGGTTAAGGGCAATAACACATGAAGGACTTAAATAGATTTGCTTATTGTTACTATTTTTTTCTCGAAGTACTGACAATCACATGACCTTTAATAAATGTACATTTCTGTTACTATAATGTCAAAAGGAAGTAAATCAAATCATGATAATTGCCTTACTGTGGAGCTATTGTTAAGAACTGAGTATCAAGGAGTCCTGCTGGGTTTATGAAGTGATGGATCTGAATCTGTTGTCTCCCTATTTGAATAAAAAGAAACTGTATAGAATTTAGAGTCAGAAACAGTGGCTGTAACCATCACCTGCCCCACTTCTTATAACCTCAGTGTGTGCGAGACTCTTAACTGCTCTGCTATAGAGTGAATACTTGTGTCTTCCACCCCATTCCGACTCCAAATTCCTTTACTGGAAACCTAATCTCCAAGGTGATTAGGTGGTGGGTCCTGTGGAATGTGATTGGGTCATGAGGGCACAGCCCTCAACAATGGGATCAGTTCCCTTTTAAAAGGTCCCCAGAGGGGCGCCTGGGTGGCTTAGTCGGTTAAGCGTCTGACTTTTGCTTAGGTCATGATCTCGCGGTTCATGGGTTCGAGCCCCGCGTCGGGCTCTGTGCTGACTGCCAGCTCAGAGCCTGGAGCCTGTTTCAGAGTCTGTGACTCCCTCTCTCTCTGACCCTCCCCTGCTCACGCTGTCTCTCTCTGTCTCTCCTAGAAATAAATTAAACATTAAAAAAAATTTTAAATAAATAAATTAAATGAAGGGTCCCCAGAAAACTGCCTTTCTTTCCCCTTCTCCATGTGGGGACACAGTGAGGAGGTGCTGTCTGTGAACCAGGAAGTGGGTTCTCATCAGATACTCAACATGCCAGTGGCTTGATCTTGGCCTTCCAGCCTCCAGGACTGTGAGAAATAAACTTCTGTTGTTTATAAGCTGCCCAGACTATGATAGTAGCCTGAACGGGCTAAAATATGTTCCAAAGCTCAAATTGCTCATCTACAAAGGAGAGGAACAGGCGGAACAATACAAATTTGTTTTGAAAACTCAAGTCATCAGTGTCTCTAAAAACGTTTTTAATGGCATAGGAATGATTCTACAATTTTAGAATGTAAGAGGTCCAATGGTCTGGGATGACATCAGGTTCTATGCACTCCTTTTATAAATGAGCAAATGGAGACCAAAATGGATGAAGGACTTGCCCAAGGTCACACGGCTCGCTCTCGGACCAGGGCCCATCAGACCTTGGTGTTATGTAAGTGCCTTCAAGGGGGAGATAACCTTCCCTCATTTTACTAGAACACCTCCGATGTCTTTAAAATGCCCACTTCTTTAATTTCTTTTCACACACAAAAAAGTACACACTCTCCCTAAGGGATACAGAGAGTGTAAATAGAGAGATATTATCCACATTAAAGGAACAGAGAAGGGGGAAAGGTTAATTTTTTCTGAGGCTCCAGTGTCCAAGCACATTGAAGATAGGTTATTATTAAGCTATTTCCGTTTTGAATTCAGCCATAGCCCTTTGCATTGGCCCTGACTGCATTGGTCTGTTTAGGTCTTACTCCTGGAGGACAGCGACAGCCCCCGTATCTGTGATTTCCAGGGCCTAACACACAGCAGGTGCTAAGTGAGCACCGGTTAAGAAGCACCATCTATGAGCAGAGGATCTTCAATGCTCTCAGAGCCAGCAGTTATTTCTGTTCCTCCAAACTATTCCTACTTTGTGCTTCTACCTATATGGTGTAAATCACCATCTAAAATGCAGGTTGTCCTGGCTGGGAGAGCGCAATTCCTCATTCCTGGAGACTAGTTTATAGGGCCATTCTCCAGCCAGGCCAGGAGCTCAGAATAAATATCTGCATGAAAGTGACACCAGGCCAGATCCTAAGGTGAGTTCTTAACATGGACAAGGGGAGGGAAACGTGGCAGATGGAGGCAGGAAAGTGCAAAACTAAAAGCTCTTAATGGACTAAATGCAATTCTCCTTCTCGATGCTCAGTGTTTGCCTTTTATTCTCACAGGAAGCAAGAATATCTCTAAGGTAGGCATCTTCGGTCTAGTAACATTCCATTTCTATGTGTATAGTCATTACCCAGATCTGGAGGCCTTCGTACATAATATCAGAGAGCCAATTAAAGGTGTACAACACAACAAACGCGTTTCTAGGTGCCAGTCCAGCATTTCATATCTTAAGGATCATTCTTCCAATGATACAAGCAACAGGGGAATAATTATTGAGGATGATTTATAAAGATCTTGGAAAGTCTACTAGCGGCCTAAAAAATTTTTCCACAAGCGTGCATTATATAACCCAATAAGGAATTTGAGTTTGCTCCAACAGCAAATTCAAAGGTGATGGGGGGAGGGGGGGATCTTCTTAGAAATTACACTCTGGGACTTAACCAATAATATAGATATCAGACTGAGGCTGATATAAGTCTAAAGGAAGGTAAGTTTCCTGGTGAGATCAGTGTTTGTTTTAGAGGTTTAAGGGCAGAATGGCTGGCACTAGATGTGACCGCAGTGGGACCGTAATGGAAAGCTTGGTAACACTAAGTAGAGCAGGTGAAGGGCGATGATCAGTATAGTTAATAGAAGGTCATTAGCTACCTTTTGTGAAGGGTGATGATCAGAATAGTTAATAGAAGGTCATTAGGTACCTTTTGTGAAGGGTGATGATCAGAATAGTTAATAGAAGGTCATTAGCTACCTTTTGTGGGAAATGTGCTGTTTTCCAAAGAAGGGAGTTCTTTCCTCACCCCTACCATCAGCATAAATTTAGGGAACAGCTGTTGGCTATTTAACTGTTGACAGCCCTCAGCTTTGGTGACAGTTCTTCTAGTTGTTTGGATCATCAAAAGGATGGAGGGGACGGATTTGTGAGGGAGAGCCCGAGTCAGACTTACAGTAAGATACAATTTGAGGTAAGGGAGAGGAAAGGAGTATTTGGCGGGGAAGTAAATATTTAAATAAAATATTTAAGAAATTTGCCTTTTGATATTGGAAATAAATACCCAAACTCGGAAAATTTTTAGTAAAATTTGCATTGTGGATCAGTCACTTTGCGATGATGTTTGTGGCTTTGGTATGGAGTGATGAAATGGTTTCCAATAATCTACAAACAGCCCCCAGGTGAGAGAAGAAGGTGTAAAGTGTCCTATCAATCAGGTTACACATAGATTATCTTACTTAGTCCTTGCAAAATTGGATCAAATAGTCATTATAACAAGCACTTGGCAGACAAGGAATCTCAAGCTCAGGGGGGCTGATTGTTTTGTTTTAATTAGTAGCTGGACAGTATCCTAACTGCAGCGTAAATCCAAGCTCACCTTACTCCTCAAGCCTGTTGCCAGATTTCCCAGATCTAAAGTCGTGGCTTCAACCTGGCAGGCACAAAAGCTGTGTTCTTCTGGGTGACAGGGCACTCCCACCTGCCACCACTAATGGGGGCTGTACCACTTTGACATTCAGGGTCAACAAAGTGCGATAGAGATGAAAGATATGAGCTCACTCTGAAATTTAATAAAAAGGTAAAGCTGATTGACGCTATTTTCCCACTTAGCAAAATGAATAAAATGTCTACAGCAAAACTTTGGAGGGGGAAGGAAGATAGTTTCACTGTACTTGTAATTTTTCTCTAAGTTTGAAATTGCATCACAAACCTCTTGAAGAGTACAAGGAAACAGAAAGCAGCACTTGCAAAGGGAAATGAAGGTGGCTGAAGTCCATTATTATTTCAGAATTTGAAATTGACATTTCCTATATTTTTACTAGCTGACAACAGATAGGTTGAGTGAAATAGTCATTTTCTATGGCAAATATGTATTACAATGTAGTTGAAAATATGAATGTTATTTTTATGGGCTTAAAATGAACTCATAATATAAACAATAAGCAGTGATATTATTCTTGATTACTAATATTCATGACTAATATGATGATGATGATGCCAATGATTTTAAAATATTATTATTACAATTTTTAAAATACAGGGCAAATGTTCTACTTAATAATGATACAGGAAGAAAATGCTGCTGTTGTGTGAAAGGCGTTAGACTATAATGAACAGAGAAATTCTAGGATCACCAAAAACATCTCAACACAATAAAATCACGAAGGGTGAAAAAAAAGTCAATGTTTTTGAGAAGTTAAGCCCTGAAGCAAATAAATAATTTGTTGACAACAGGGACAAATACCTAAATATATACACTTCTTGTATCCAAGTCTCAGCTTTGCAAGGGAGATGACCTTGAGCACAACATTTACAATTTTTAAACTTTTTTTTCAAACATCCAAGAGAAGAATGGCAGTGATATAATACCTATAAAAATCAAATGGGGGGGGGCGCCTGGGTGGCTTAGTCGGTTAAACGTCAGACTTTCACTTAGGTCATGATCTCGCGGTTTGTGGGTTCGAGCCCCGCGTCGGGCTCTGTGCTGACTGCCAGCTCGGAGCCTGGAGCCTGTTTCAGAGTCTGTGACTCCCTCTCTCTCTGACCCTCCCCTGCTCACGCTGTCTCTCTCTCTCTCTCTCCTAGAAATAAATAAAGCATTAAAAAAAAATTTAAAAAAAAAATCAAATGGGATAATGCATGCAAAGTGCTTCGAACAATGCCTGGCGTATAAGAGGAAGTCAATAATTCATTATTTTTATTAAGATGGATATCTTATAATAAGATTGTAGAGAGCAAGAATCACTGCTTAATTATACCACTATTTCATTTGAATTAATTTTGAATGACTGCATTTATCATATATTGTTGTGCTGGATAATTCCATAGAGAAAATTGGGAGGAAGGTGTTTTACTTAATAAAAAAAACGCCTTTCATAAGAAAGAAGTTATTTTTCTGTAAATATTTTTCTAAAAAATATATGTATGAGAATATTTTGCAAAATAGTTTCCAGCCATCTAAATTGTAGCCAATGCTGTTTTAAATTGTTATAGATTGGAATTGCAATCAGTGTAAATCCCAACAAAGAAAATCAAGCAACAGATAAAGTAGTAAATATTGTTTGAATAAGAAGGAAATAACTCAATGAAAAGAGAAAAATGACTCTTTTCTTTACCCTTCTCCCCGCCCCTCCCCCCAATATATTAAGTTGGACCAAATGTATTTCTTCACATCTTGCAGAACACCTGCAATCATCCTGATAACAGAGGGATTATATTTTCCAAAGTAAGTAGGAACAAATGAGGTCGCTCCTAAGAGGAACTATGGCAAAGTCACACCAGAAGAAAAATGTCATTACACCTGCTCATTTAATAGGCACTGCGGCTCATGTCTACCTCTGC
Organism: Hyaena hyaena; assembly: GCF_003009895.1. Lineage (NCBI taxonomy): Eukaryota > Metazoa > Chordata > Mammalia > Carnivora > Hyaenidae > Hyaena > Hyaena hyaena. Next base: position 3,537,566 of record NW_024080742.1, on the reverse strand, counting down.
ACCTTTCAGACATGTCCCAGATAAGTCCGCTTTTTGTAACCAGTCTTCTGGAAGTACTTCTCTCCATAATTCAGGAGAAAATCTCTACCCATGGGAAGCCTCCACGCATGGGACAAAAGAAGTGCTCCTTTCTTACCCTCCTTCCCAAATAAAAAATACTCCTCAAGTCCACCCATACCCAAAGACAAACTGATGCCAATTGATAACCTGCTAAAACTGTCCGTAAGAAAGAGGCCAGGACTGAATAACCTGTAACATTTCCAAATACACAATTTTGTGTTCAAATTTACCTCGAGGAGAGTGTTAGTTCAAGCTCATCTCATGTTCTACTTTAATATGCGGATGTTGTAATTAGATGGGCTTTTGCGCTTAGTTCCCTAATTAGCTGTCCTCACCCTCCCTGGCTGGCCCTCCAGCTCCAGCCCTAAATTGCTAACAGCCTGTGGAACACGTCCTCAAGGATTCTACATCGGTACTTCTCTTTGAATGTCTTTAAGAGAAAACGTACCATTTTCTATTGTTTTATTCTCCAACATAAGCCATCACAGGACCAATCACCAAATCACTGAGGATAGCGACCTCACTCGTGTCCACTGCTCTCACTCAACATGCACACCTGGTGTGTCACCAAATCTTGCTGACTTCACATCTGCTCTTTCATCACAGCGTCCCACACCCTACTCCCTTCTTGGCTCTCACAAGTTCCTACATGTAGTACTTGAATTGTTTTATCTTCATTTTCTGGGCTTCTGCTCTCTCTCTACTCCATTTAAAACAGTGGTACATTCCTCACTTCTCCTGAAGTTGTGTTTGTATCACGTACATGGTTTACAGAGCCATTCAGTATCCGAATCAGATTATTCTGGCCTTATCTCCACTCTTCTCCTTTCAAAGTCACACATCCACGTTCTAAATGGTCTGGACTACTTGCTATCCATTTCACCAACTTCTCCACATTTGGTGTCTTACTCCTACCATCTTGGATTATTCGCCTCCACCCATTCATTCATTCAGTAAACATCTAGGTATTTATTCATATAAATTTCAATAAATGTCAGTGAATGCTAGGCACTGATGAGGCACTGGAAATTAAAGGTGCAAACCCAATGTCTTCCTTTTAAGAAGTTTGGTGTTAACAGAGAGAAAGAATATTTCTGTAATGCACCCATGTAAGGGCATGATGGAGTCGGGCTAAGAAAGTGTGGGACACATGGTCCATCCTCAGGAGGTAGTGAGGGCTGTGTGGGGAAATGCCACTTAGGTACAGGTTTGTGTCACATCCAGTGGCTCCCCTACTTAGCCATGGCATTCATCATATTGGGTATAAATACTATTTCTCAAGGACACCATAAGCTCTGCAAGACCAGAATCTGTATCTTAATCTCATGTCCCAGTATTTGGGGTAGGGTACCCATGGACCCATTATGGGTCAAGGTCAATAATCTTTTACTGTCATTGAATTAATCTGTGAAATAATGAATCAGAGGTTTAGATGTGATCCTGAGGAGTAACATGCCATGTGGGAAGCAGTGTCAGTACGCTGACTGTATCATGAGGTAGCAAAAACTATAATGATACTGTGTCAAATGCTGAGCTCATGAGGACACTGTCACTAAGAGATTAAGTAAACTACTGTTGCCAAGAGTCACATTAGAAAGTTTCCAAGTCAGAATTCGATCTCAGATAACAATCTAGCACTATGACCATGTTTGACCATGTTTCATAAAACTATTTTGTGTGTATGCATATATACAAGTTCATATACTGTACGAAAATTATGAAAAAAACTGATAAAAATTGATTTATGAAGAAATGGAAAACTAAAGATATATACAAAGAGATGATAGCAATGACTTGGCATATTATTAACAGTATCTAAAAGGAAATGGGTAGCTTCCAACATATTTTAAAAGAAAGACCCCAAATAAATTCTTTTTAGTTGAATATGTCTTAAAATGACAGCTCCTTTTCCACAATGAGGAAATGTAAGTTCCTCATTGGACATTGTAAATTTCAAAACCAGTGAGGAACTTCTCTGGAACATAGATACTTTATAGGCATCAAGGAATATTTCATCCAAAGATAATGAGAAAAACATACAAAATTTCATTTAAAAATGTAAGTTTTTGTATTTATTTTGAGAGAAACAGAGACAGCATGAGTAGGGAAGGTGTACAGAGAGAGGGAGAGAGAGAATTCCAGGCAGGCTCCACAATGTCTGCACAGAGCCCGACGTGGGGCTCAAACTCACAAAACTATGATATCACGCCGACTGAGAGTCGGACGCTTCATCTACTGAGTCACCCAGGCGCCCCATACCAAATCACATTTGTAGATCAGCTTTAGCTTAACAGAAAATTGGGTTTTATTGTGGACTACTTTATGTTCTAGAATAGAACATGTAAGTTGCTGTTAAATGAAAAACTAGATCTAATTCAGGCTCGGCAGTGAAAAACTTAGCGCAATGAACATAAATGCCAACCCTGACATTTGAACAGAAATCTAACTACCATATTTATGTATATAATGGCTGCATTTCTCCTCTATTAAGGGTTCATAAACAGTTCAGATGGAAATGATATCTGGATCTTTTTTTCTTCTAGAAAATGTGAAAGCAGACCAAAAGAAAAACAAAACTAAAAATGAATGGGGCCGGCAGTGTCAAGAAGGGCAATGTAGAGCCCAGAGACTCAACAGTGTAGAGAAGCAGTAAGTGAAAGGTAATGGGAAACACATCGCCAGCAAGTGGCCAAGGAAAGAGATTATGTAGCCACTGCAGGTAAATGGGGGAGGAGAGCACCTGAGAAAGAATGGGTGACAGGCAGAGGCAGAGGAAAATTCCAAGAAAATAACAAATGATACATAAGGCAAAAGCAGTTGTCAGCAAGAAAGAAGCATGGTTGTATTCTTTTTTAAATGATCCTTTTCTCTTTAATTTAAAACTGAGATAGAAACACAATTGGGAAATTATCATTAGAAGAAAGTAAAACACACATGCAACCTAAACTAAGAATACTTTTCTCGCTAGTTAACCAATTATCTATGGCCCGAGGTCTCTGCAAAATGAATTCACTGCAATATCCACAGAAACCTTCAACTTCAGGCTTGACCTATCATGGTCATGACCACCGTCTCCTTTCCTAGTTTCATCAGCACAGCCACTGGCCATCCTACCAATTCTATTTTGTTTGACCGCCAAATCTACTACACTCTCCTTCCAGACTGCATCAGCAAGCGCAACAGCGGCTGGGAATGTTTTAAGGTAGTACTGATTTCTGCACTTGATCTTAGCCAAAAGGCCAAGAAGCGATTAAGGTAGGACTGATTTCTGTACCACTATTCTCTCTGAATCACTTAGAGAGAACCTCCTTGGGGCTTTGAAGTGCAAATTTCAGAAGAAAAGTTCCCAGGGGGAATAAAACAGTCTTCTGATTTGCATTATGATCAATAGAGAACAGAACAGAAGTGACATATTTATGACTAATAAGTCTTCCTGCTTAAAAAAAGTAAGTGTAGTTCTTTTGTGGGTACATGCGTTGCTGATGGTGGAGAGTCCTCTTGTATTATAATCACTCTGTAATTCTTGCAGTAGTCTAGTTCAAGTGAAGTGTCTGAAGGTAGCTGGGAAAGGAAAATGCCCATAAGGATGTACTGAAGCAGAATTTCCAGCAAGTCAGCATAGCCGTGGCAATGGTGGGAAGCTAGCCAACAGAGCAAGCCGGAGCAGACAGCATAGCTCTTTTGAAGCAATAGCATCAGGCAGATACACCGTGAAGAGGCAGAGGCTTAAAGAGTGCCAGGTTCTACAAATAGCTATTATTACCACAAACAAAAATACCACCAACCCATGCACGTCTTTGGGAAGGACTGCAAGTCATTATTGTGTTGGGGTTTCAGCCATATGTATGCAGAAAGGTGGCATTCACATAAAACCAAATGATATATATATATATATATATAGCCATATAGATACAACCACATAAAAACAGAGTTATCAATTTCTGTGTAGGAAAGTCAAACAGAAAGGCTTGAGTATTCTGCATTTTTTACCAAAATGTATTTTAAAAGTTTGAACTGATAGAATCAAAGTATTATGTTCTTCATCCCGACAGTGAATTCTTACATCATTTGTTTACTTCCCTTTTTTTTTAAAAAAACTTTATTTTTAAGCAATCTCAGCACCCAATGTGGGGCTTGAACTTATAACCCCGGGGATCAAGAGTCGCATGATCTTCTGAGTCAGCCAGGTGGCCTTCATTTGCTTACTTTCTATATCACTTCCCAAATTCTGAAACGTATTTTTAAAAAATTAGTTACATGCTATATTGGTTTCCTTTTGCCTCTATAACAAATTATAGCAAACTTAGTGTCTTCAACACATACTTATTATCTTACATTCAGGATGTCAAGTCTGAAATGGATCTTAATGAGTTCATCAAAGTGTTAGTAGGGCTACATTCTTTTTCTGGATGCTCTAGGAGAGAATCCATTTCTTGCCTTTTACAGCTTCTAGAGGATTCCTGTATTCCTTACCTCATGGACACCTTCCACCTTCAGAGCCAACAATGGCTACTTGAGTCTTCCTCACAGTATATCATTCCAACACCGATTCTCCTGCCTCCCTCTTTTGCATTGAAGGACCCTCATGATTACACTGGGCCCATCCAGATCATCTGAGATAATTTCACTGTCTTTTCATCAGCTGATTAGCAACTGTAATTCTGTCCACAACCTTAATTTCCCTTTGCCATGTAAAACAATATATTCTCAGGTTCCAGATTTCTGGGTGTAGACATCTTTGTGGGCCATTATGCTTCCTACCACGGTCTAGCCTGTGGCCCACCAAGATCCAAGTCCATCCCACGTGAAAAATACATTCGTCCCATCCCAAGACACCGAAAAGTTTCAACCCATTACAGCATCAACTCAAGTCCAAATCCCATCAGCTCAACATCTATATCATTTACTCAGGTATGGATGAAGCACTGAGCATAAATTCTCTCTATCTCTGAACCTTTAACTCAAGAAACATCTTACTTGCTCCAAAAACACAACGGTAAGGGAGACATACAGTAACATTTATAGACATTTCTTTTCAAAAAGGGAGAAAATGAAAGGAAAAGGAATTCCAACAGTCCCAAGCAACCATAAAATCCATCTGGAAAATTCCACTTGGCTTCAAGGGCCTGGAAATTATCCTCTGTGAGTCTTAACTCTACCTCTGGGCTCAAGGCCCCATGTTCTGGGCTTGGGGCTGTCCATCTGAATCAGCTTTCCTTTTTCACGAAAGATGGAACATGTGTGTAGCTGAGGAGTTTTATCAGCCAGCCTCTTGCCTGTAGATATTTGGGGCTTTGACGATTTCCTTCCATTTCATCCTGTGTCCAGACTTTCAGCTCAAGGTGGCACCGTTTCTGCTGATACAACATTTTCAACAACCTTATGGTTCTCTTGTTTATGTCACGAGATTCACTCTATTAGCCAAGAATCTCCTCCTCAGGTCTTTTCTAGATAATCCCGTCTCTATTTTTGGCCTTTTTGAGATGACTGAAGAGATTTATGAGTCACACACTTAATCATTTGAAAGAACCTTTTGTGAGACTGAATATTTTGATGTTTTTATCTTTCCATAGGGTTAGCAAAAGGTTGGCCAGCCATGCCTTCATTTTTCTCCCTAGAGCATGTTTTTACAACCCCACCCCAAGATCCCCTACATTTCAATAGGCAGTGAATCTCTTAATTTTGGAATTGCTTGGAACCTAGCTAGTCATTAAGCCTCAATTATTTTTGGTTTAAAAGTTCTTTCTTCAAGCTGTCTCTTTTAGGAAAACACAAGAGGGAAGAAGCCAGGCTGAGCCATCAACACGTTGCCTGGCAATCTTCTCCATCAAAAACCCGAGCTCTGCCCTCCCTGTGACTCCAGGACACCATTCTGCTCATCTCTCCGACTCAACCGAACAAGAACTCCTGTCCCTTCTGTTTCCAAGGACACACTCCTTGTTTCCTTCTGAATTTTCAGGATCGGCCCCCTGAATATCTGTGTTTCCACCAGCAGTTTGCTTATGATGACATACGTACTCCTTCAGGCATGTATGTTTCATGTGCAATGCTCTTCACTTCCTTGTGAGTCCTCCTTGGCGAAGTCGTTACCCATGTATCTCTTAACTGTCTGTTTAAGGCAATAGAGGCTTTTTCTACCCTGCTTCTCCTCGAAACTCTCCCAGGTTTTGCTCATTGCCCAGTTGCAAACCCACGTCCACATTTTTTTCAGATGAGTTTGTACAGCAGCATTCTATGCTAGGGCATGAAAGTCTCTATCTGCTTTGTTACTGACGTAACAAACTACTATGAACTTAGAGGATCTGAACAACACAGATGTATTATGTTACGGTTCTGAAGGTCAGAAATCGAACATGAGTCTCACTGAGTTAAAACCCATGTGATGGCAAAGCATTTTTTCCTCCTTTCTGCAGGCTCCAGAGGGAAATCCATTCCTTGCCTTTTCCAGTTTCTAGAGGCGCTCACAATTCTTGGCTGATGGGCCTTTCCTGCATGTTTAAGGCCAGAAATGGCACTGGTTTCCTTCTTCCATCACATTGCTCTGACACTGACTTTTCAGCCTCTCTCTTCCACACTGAAAACTCTTGTGATTACATCAGGCCCTCCCAGATAATCCAAGTTAATGTCCCTGTATTAAAGTAATCTCTGTATTCTTGATCTAATCTATTGTCTTAATTCCCATTGCCAAGTAACCAAATATATTCACAGATTCCAGAGATTAGGTCATAAACGTCTCTATTTGGGAGGGAGGAGGAGGTAGGGCCATTACTCTGTCTACTACAGTCTACCTGACTTTTGTTTTCTTATAAACTATAAACTCATTGTATGGAGGATAGAATCTTTTATATACTACATTTCTACAGTGTATATGTACCGTATATATATCTTATATATAATGCATTTCTACAGCTCACTTGTTGAATAAATATAATGGCAAATACAGCCTAGTGGAAACTGCTATTCTGTGCATTCAATTCAAGAACAGTTGCATGAGGGGCACCTGAATGGCTCAGTCAATTAAATGTCTGACTCCTGATTTTGGCTCAGGTTGTGATCTCACGGGTTCGTGTTGTTGAGCCTGGCATTGGGCTCTCTGCTGACAGCACAAAGCCTACTGGAGAGTCTCTCCCTCTCTTGTCTCTCGCCTTACCTTGCCCACGGTCTGTCTGTCTGTCTGTCTCTCTCTCTCTCTCAGTAAATAAAAAAATAGACTTTAAAATAATGTAAAAAAGAGTTGCATGAGCTATACATGAGTAGCTAAAAATGACATACAAGTTCTAAAATAAGGAGACACTTTTGGTCAAGAAACTAATAACACTGGGTTGCTATCCTGATAATTCCTTGATTGTTTGCATAAAAATAAAATAACAATAAGCTTCAAACTGTATACAGATGGTTATGAGAAAATGTTTACAAAATTAGGTAATAATATTTTCTTTGGCAAAATACATCAGATGTTTGTAATTTGAAATGCATACTTCTTGAATATGCAATGATGAGTTAAATGGTAGAGTGTTCTAGATTACCAGGAAGCTTAGTGACTACAGCACCCCCCCCAAAACACATGACAATGCAAAATATAGAGAAAACATATGCATTATTTCTTTGTTTTACCTTGTTTTTTTTTTAATGTTCCTCCTGCTTCAATGATAGAATTCCTCTTTAAGAGTATTTAAGTGAAAGGCAGATGCTGGTCCTTTGCTGCTGCGACTACTGTGTGGGGACAGGAGTCGTGTTATGGTTGATCCAAGCATGGCCTCGGCTGGTCCCTAAGAGGCTTTTGTACAAATCAGTAAGCGGAACCAATGCCAGGATTCAGTTCTGCCCCAGGGCATTTGAATGTAAGTGGGATCCGTCTCCTTACCTGAGGGCCCTTAATGTGCACAACTGTATATAGCAGCCCTGGAGGGGGAAAAATGGTGTTGATGACTGGAAGCAGCCACAATCACAAGAAAAAGTCTAAGAGACATGCATGAGGAAGGAGGAATAATTGTGGGAGTCCTGGGAGAGAGGAACTGAAGATTTCCCTGGAGTGTTTAGCCTGTGAGCCTCAGGTTTCAAGTCGTGAGAGCATTATACGCACAACAGAGCATGTCAGTCATAGCAGATATTTGAGAACAGGAAATGAATCACACACTTCAGGCTCAGATGGGTTGAAAGGGCAGTGTTTTAAATACAGGGAGAGGAGAAAGAGGCAAATCAATCATTGTCTCTTTGGCCATTGTGCATGGAAAGACATTTTAGACAGCATGAGAGAGACGAATTTTTAAATCTGAGCACTGGTTAATGGTAAAATGTGAAAGATACAGTATTCCCCCTTAATTAAACTTCCTAATATAACTGTACTAAAAGTGCCTGCAATGTGTGATGTAATTAAAGTCATAATCTCTACCCTTCGAAGAAGGTGCATCAGCATAATCGTTACATAACAGATAAACAAGGAGGAACTTAATCTCTGCACAGAGTCATAAACCTGGACAGCAGACTTTATCAAGACCTTTGGTATCTTCATCTATAAAATGAGAAGGCTGAATGCTGTGAATTCCTAGGTGTCTTTCAGGTCTAAAGAAAATAAACGTCTACAACAGAAATACACCTGAGTCTCCACACGGTCCAGTCCCAGAGGTACCATGTTCAAAGTCATGTGCCAGCAATTAACCACCGAATAAATCTAAACAACTTCAAACATTTTTCTCTGCCTCTTCAGGAAACAAGCTGAAGAAGGCATTGTTTCTGTACAGGAAACTTCTTAAAAATCTTCCTTCTCCTTTGTTACTGCTTCCAGTATTCTCTGCACAGATGGTAGCTAATCCTGGAAATCCTCTCTCCCACTCTCAACTTCTCTCCCGAACACCCACCGAGACCAAACAGCATTTTGTCTCTCTCTTCATTCCTCATCCTCCCCCCAATCCCTGTATTGTAGAGATGGGATTAACCAAGTCATGGGCTGGGTGGGTGAGAGGAAGGGCTAGATAAAACTGTCCTCACACGAATACGCTGGTACCCATCACACAGTTAAAATTTGTCGCTTCTGTGACTCGCAAGTTGTAAATTCTACTTCTTAAAATATAAGCCCCCCCCAAAAAATGTGAGATGTGGTTCAAGATGCAAAGACCCTGAACTCACCTCTCCCATGGACACATCCAATCAATCGACAGTTACATACAGAGCAACTCTCTCTGAAAAAGACCTGAAAACTACCGGGATGGCTCTTCTACAATAAAAAATTAAAAGGCCATATTTAAAAAAAAGTAGAAGAAGCAGAGATATGATTTCACCCCAAACACCCGAAGCCCAGCTAAGCACAAGTAGGAGGAATCTCACAGATACAGGGTGCATCACTGAGGAAGAAGAAGTCTGAGCCCTACATCAGGCATCCCAGCCTTTGGGACATGCCTTGGAGAGATGAGCCTCCAAAGCATCTGGTTTTAGGACTCAATGGGGCTCACATCCATCAGACCCAAGGCCTGTGAGAAACAGGAATCCCAGAGAATTACAAAAAATAATCCCAAAGAGATCTGTATCATGACACATCATAGTTAACTCTCAAAAGTTACAGATAAGAAAGAATCTTAGAGGCAGCAAGAGAAAACAACCTGTCTCATACAAGGGCATGTCTGCAAAACTATCAGCAGATTTTCAGCAGAAACTCTGGAGGCCAGAAGAGTCTGTTATGATATGTTCAAAGTATTGAAAGTGAAAAACAGAACAAAACAAAACTAAACAAAAACAACAAACTTCTAACCATGAAGACTCTATCCAGCAAGGCTATCACTCAGAATTGAAGGAGAGATAACAAGTTTCCTTTGAAAACTAAAACAGTTCACCACCACTAAACTGGCCTCATAAGAAATGTTAAAGGGACTTCTTTAGGCTGAAAACAAATAGCATTAATTAGTAGCAAGAAAATATATAAAATTAAAAATCTTACTGGTAAAAGTAAACATATAGTAAAGGTAATGGACTACTTATAAAGCAATCATGAAGCTTAAAAGACAAAAGTAATAAAAATAAACATAACTAATACAATTAGGTAAGGGATGCAGAAAATACAAAGACGTAAAATGTGACATCAAAAATGCAAAGCCTAGAAGAGAGTATATACATACAGCTTTAGAACGCATTCAAACTTAACTTACTATCAACTTAAAATAGACAGGTACATATGAACTGATACATACGCTTCATGGTAAAAGCAAAAATCTATAGATGCACAAAAGATTCTCAGAATGAAATCTAAACATAACACACAAGAAAGACATCAAACCAGAACAGAAGAGAGCGAGAGAAGAAGCAAGAATAAAAAAGAACTGCAAAACAAGTCTCGATAAATTTAAGAAGACTAAAAACATATCAAGCATCTTTTCTGAACCAAAATGTAGGAAACTGAAAATCAATCACAGAAAGAAAACTGGGAAAATTACAAACGTGTGGTGATTAAACAGCATGCTACTGAACAAGCAATGGGTCAATGAATAAATCAAAAAAAGAAATATAATAAATACCTTGAGATGAACATGAAAATACACCAAATTCAATAGGATGCGGTAAAAGCTGTTCTACGAGCTCTTAGTAACTCAGACCAATTTCAAGAAACAGGAAAAATTCATATAAACAACTTAATATTACACTTAAGGAACTAGAAAAAGAGGAACAAATGAAGTCCCAAGATAGCAGAAGAAAGGGAATAATAAAATCAGAGTGGAAATAAAGGAAATAAAGACTAAAAAGACTATAGAAAAGATAAATCATTTCTGAGAGCTGCTTCTGTAAAAAGATAAACACAATGGATAAACCTTTAACTATACTCACAAAGAAAAAAGGAATGAGGGCTCAAATAAATAAAATCTGAAAAGAGGGGAAATTACAAGTGACCAAAGAAATACAGAAGACTACCGTGAACAGTCAGACGCAACAAACTGGATAGAAGAAATGGATAAATTCCTAGAAACATACAGTCTTCCAAGATGGTATCATGAAGAAGTAAAAAATCTTTATCAACCGATTGCTAGCAAGGAGAAGGAATCAGTAATCAACAACCTCCCAACAAAGGAAAATCCAAGACCAGATGATAAATTCTACTGAACATGCAAAGTAGACTGTATACCTATCTTCCAAAAAATTGAGTAGGAGGAAATGCTTCCAAACTGACTTTATGAGGCAAGCATTACCCTGAAATAAAAACCAGAAAAGGACACCCCCCAAAAGAAACAAAAAGACAAAGAAGGATTAAAAGCCATTATCCCCAAAGAACACAGGTGCAAAAATCCTCAACAACATAATAGCAAACTGAATTAAGTAAAACTGATCAATATATAACATGATCAAGTGGGATTTATTCCAGGGATGGAAGGATGGTTCAATGTCCACAAACCTATCAACATCATGCAGCACATTAACAAAATAAAGCATAAAAATCATATGATCATCTCAAATAGATGCAGAAAAAGCATGTGACTAAATTCGACATCCACTTACGGTAAAATCTCTCAACAAAGCAAGTACTGAAGGAATGTACATCAACACACCAAAAGCTCTATACGATAAACCCACGGCTAACATCATACTCAATGGTTAAAAGCCAAAAGCTTTTCCTCTAAGATTAGGAACAGGACAAGATTGCCCACTCTTGCCATTTTTATTCAACATAGTGTTGGACGTCTTATCCAGAGCAAGAAAAAGAAAGAAAAGGCATCCAAATAGGAAAGGCGGAGACGAAACTGTCACTACTGGAAGGGAACATGATTTTATACACAGAAAGTGCTGAAGACTCCACTACAAACCCGTTAGAACCAATTAATGAACACAGGAAAGTGGCAGCATACAAAATCAGGAACAAAAATTTGTTGTATTTTTATACACTAACAACAAACCGTCAGAAAGAGGAATTGAGAAAACAACTCCATTTACAATTGCTTCAAAAAAAAAAAAAAAAGCTGGGAATTAATTCATCCAAGGAGGTGAAAATCCTGTACACTGAAAATTATAAGACACTGATGAAAGAAATTGAAGACACACATAAATGGAAAGATATTCTGTGCTTATGGATTGGAATAACTTATATTGTTATAATATCCATATTACCCAAAGTAAACTATACATTCAGTGTATTCCCTATCAAAATCCCATTGGTGTTTTTCCGAGAAATAGAACATTATAATCCTAAAATTCCCCTGAGCCACAAAAGGCCCCAAATAGCCAAAGAAATCTTGAGAAATAAAACAAAGCTGAAGGCATCACAGTCTTTAATTTCAAACTACATTACAGAGCTCTGGTAATCAAAACGGCATAGTATCAGCATAGAAACAGACACACAGATCAAGAAACCGAACAGAGAGCCCAGAAATAAACTCACACCTATGCGGTCAATTAACTTATGACAGAGCCAAGAATATACAATGGAGAAAGGACAGCCTTTTCCATAAATGGCGTTGGGAAAACAGGACAGCCACATGCAAGAAAATGCAACTGGACCACTATCTGACACCATACACAAAAAGTAGTTCCAAATTGATTTCAGACTTGAATATATGCCCAGAAATCATACAACTTCCTAGAATAAAACATAGGTAGTAAACCCTTTGACATACTTTTTGGCATTTTTTTTCTTTTTGGCTCTGACTCCAAAGGCAATGGCAATAAATGCAAAAATAGACAAATGGAATTATATCAAACCAAAAAGCTTCTGCACAGTAAAGTAACCACAAACAAAATATAAAGGCAAGCTACTTTTGAGAGAAGCTGTTTTCAAATCATGTATCTGATAAAGGGTTAATATCCAAAGCATATAAAGAGATCATACAACTCAATAACAAAAACCAAATTATCTGATTTTTTTAAATGGGTAAACGATCTGAATAGACATTTTTCCAAAGAAGACACACAAATGGCCAACATGAAAAGATGTTCAGTGTCACCAATCATCAGGGAAATGCAAATCAAAACCACAATGAGATACCATCTCACATCTCCAGAAACAGCTATTATTAAAAGACAAGAAATAACAACAGTTGGTGTTGATAGGAATGTAAACTGTGCAGCCACTGTGGAAAGCAGTATGGAGGGTCCTCCAAAAACTAAAAATAGAACTACCATATGATCTAGCAATTCTACCTCTGGGTATTTATTCAAAGAAAATAAAAACACTAATTTGAAAACATATGCACCTCTATCTTCACTGCAGCATTGTTTATAATAGTGAAGAAATGGAAACAACCTAAGTGTCCATCAGTGAATGAATGGATAGAGATTAGATATAGATATAGATGATATAGACAGAGGTATAGATATGTGTGCATGTATATATAATATTATAAAATTAGGTGTTTAATAAAGAAGATGAATTCACTCACACACACATGTACGTATATACACACAGTGGAATACTACACAGCCATAAAAAGAATGAAATCTTGCCATTTGTGATAACATGAATGGACCTTAAGGGCATTATGCTATGTTAAGTAAATCAGACACAAAAAGACAAATGCCATATAATTTCACTTATGTGTGGATTCCCAAAAACAAAACAAATAAACAGAATAAAAGAAAACCCAACCCATAGTTGCAAAGAACAGATTAATGGTTGCCAGAGAGGAGAGAATTTGTGTGGGGGTGGGGGGAGGAGTGAAATTTAAGAAGGGGATCAAAGGGTATAAACTTCCAGTCATAAAATAAATGAGTCACAGGGATGTAATGAGTGCCATGGGGACTGTAGTCAATAACAAGGCATTGCATATTATACAACTTTATATGGTGACAAGGAAACTAGTTTTATAATCATTTCCCAGTGCATACAAATATCAAATCATTATGTAGTACATCTGAAATTAACACGATGTTACATGTCAATTGTACCTGAATAAAAGAAAAAAGAAAAAATGTGACTGTGCTTCATAAATTTTCTGACAATGAAATAGAAAAGAGGAAATGTGACTGTGTTTCATACATTTTCTGTCTGACAGCCTTTGCTGTGCTGAATTTAGACTATTTTGGGTCTACAGTGTAAATATAATAGAAAGACCACACAATCCTATCTGATCTAAATTCAATCTTGTATTTCTAAGTGACAAAGTAATCAAAGTCCTTCTTTCAACTTCAGCCTTTGACTCTTTCATCTCTTCGTGCAAAATTAAAAGTAAAATTTAGTTGTTGAGAAAATGATATAGATAAATAGGTGTAAGCACTTATTTTTTTCTTTCTTACCAAACCATGTATCAGAACTCTGCTTATACAGAGAAGAAATTGCAGGCATTGTCAATGTGGCCAATACTCACACATGCATTCACATTTCAAATAAGAAGAAAGTAAACACTGCACTGGATAATTAAAATAACATCGAGTCCATGACAATATTTAACCTAAGTAATATATTTCATTTAATATGCATAGAAATCTCCTTAGAACACTCAATTTAAGTCACTGCACTGCAGTGCGTCCTTTCCATTGCCTTTGATGTCAATCAGCTTGGAGTCTAAGAGGAAGCTAGGAATTGGGCAGAATGTTCCTAAAACACACTGAGTTCTCAGATGAAAGCGGCTGTTTAAGTACAAAGGATCATAATAATTGCAATATATTTAACAACACCACTCACTTCCAGGACAGCACCTGACTCTACCGCATCTGTTTGGCATTTTGAGGGGTAGCCTTGAGTTAAATCTCTCTCCTACGGTATGTAGAGGGTGCGTTTCATAACACTAGTTCAGAAAGATCGTCAGAAGAGGAAGATTTCATAAACATTACATTCTATGCCTGCGATTAGCAGAAAATGTCTCCACTAGAAAGAAAAGTCCAAAGCTCATAAAAGGTAGTTGCACCTAAATAGAGACTGGAAGGGTTACTTTCCCGAAGAGTATAGCACCCACACCCTCCAGGCCTTTCTTCCTGCATATTGAATAAAGTCCCTCGTAATGGTCCTGGGCTGGGGGTGGAGCAGATGTTACAAGTTTCTCCTTCATTTATATTTTCCAGCCTTAAAGAACATTGAAACATGCAGGCAGCTGGCTAAGGGAGAATTATTTTCTACTGGAAAAGCATTCTCAGTTTGAGTAAAAACAAAAACAAAAACAAAAACAAAAAACAAATAAAAAAAACCCCAAACAACTGTGGACTACAAAGAAACGGTACACCTCTGCTCTGAAAAATCATTTAAAAATTACCCACTATAGTATTGTCTCCTTTTTTATTTTTTATCTTAAATACTTTTATTTGTAGAAGTAGTACCAATGATATATAACATCCTTTTCAAAAATGAAAGTGCTACTAATAATCCTAATAAATTTTTACTATATCTCCATCTGGGCCCCTTCGATTTTTCCTCATTCTTCTCCTCCACCCCCTCCCTAGGCTAATCATTATTCATTTTTCTGCAGGACATTTGATTTAAATCTTTAAGATTAAAAAAAAAGGCCTATGAGACAATAATACAATTTTATTACCGCAAGTACTTTTATATATGTTTTCTCATTAAATCATCTGTGGGCGACCAAATTTTCCATCATGTAACTTTTAACATTTTCAGTGATTCTGAACCCATCCCTCTTCTCAGAAGTGGGAGAGGACCGGTGAGGGGACATCACAACACAACTCTGTTCACACAGGAAGAAGAGAGGTTCCCTTGCGGCCATTACCCGGAGCCTCCCATCACAGCTCGGGACCCCCTTGCCCTTCTCCGGGGCTCACCCTTGTGCTTGGTTTCTGCAGATCGCAGGACTGGACTCAATGACTCTCTCTGATGGCGCTCAGTGTCACAACCCTCATGCGTGCTCGGCTACCCCCTAGGCGACATCAGTGCACTGCACGCCTGAGTGCGGACACGGGATCCAGAAGTAACCGTAATCCATGAGATAAAGAGTGAGGACTAGTTCGATGTGTCACAAGATACAGAAAATACCCCCCATATTTTTTTAAGGAAAAACAGAATGTGAGAGAGAGAGAAGGATGAAGGAAGAGAGAGAGAGAGAGAGAGAGAATCCCAAGTAGGCTCTGTTCTGCCAGCGCCAAGCCCAAAGCAGAGCTCAATCCTGGAATCCTTGGACCATGACCTGAGCTAAAATCAAGAGTCTGATACTCAGCCAACTGAGCCACCCAAGTGCCCCGGAAATACCCCCTTTAATGGTGTTTCCATGGCATTATCTCCCTGCATAGCCACCCGTGACTTCCAGTTAGCTAGCCCCCATCCACACATGACCTCCACCCGTGACCTCCAGTTAGCTAGCCCCCATCCACCCCCAGTCCAGAAGCAGAGCTACTAGGAACATAAGAGCCCAAATCAAAAGGCTATTTTTTAAAGCTGTACAGGAAGAAAAGTCAAAGAGACTCAGATATTAAGAAATAGAAACAAAATTTTGCAACAAGAGTTGACACAGATTAGTGTCCCAGTCAAGCAGGATGCAAGCAGAGACTGGACGGGGGACTGCCCCCTGGCAGTCTGAGATGTGGGGCGCCCCTGAAAACACACTCTGGGCTGTGAAGGTACCTCATCAAGTACCTGAGCTGGGAGCTATGCAACAGGCATTTATATAATTAAGCTTTCATATTTGCATTCAACACTCACTACAATCTTCTGATTATTTTTTTTAAATTTTTTTTTAAATTTCTGAGAGAGAGAGAGAGACAGGATGAGCAGGGGAGGGTCAGAGAGAGAGGGAGATACAGACTCTGAAACAAGCTCCAGGCTCTGAGCTGGCAGTCAGCACAGAGCCCGACGCGGGTCTCAAACCCACGAACCATGAGATCACGACCTGAGCTGAAGTCAGACGTTAACCAACTGAGCCACCCAGGTGCCACCACAGTCTTCTGATTATTAACTGGATACGCATGGATGTATGTTTGTTTACAAGAAAAATTGAGCTGTGTCATTCGAAGAATTCTTACTAAAACTGCATATATATTTACACGTGTGTACGTGTATATATGCATAGTCAGCCTTTTTAGTTTGGCTGATAGGACTAATTCCTAAAACTGGGTACATTATCAGTGTGCTGACTTCCAGTTTCTGGGAGTATAAATTAAGACCCAGGGGCGCCTGGGTGGCTTAGTCGGTTAAGCGTCCGACTTTCGCTTAGGTCATGATCTTGCGGTTTGTGGGTTTGAGCCCCGCTTCGGGCTCTGTGCTGACTGCCGGCTCAGAGCCTGGAGCCTGTTTCAATCTGTGACTCCCTCTCTCTCTGACCCTCCCCTGCTCGCGCTGTCTCTCTCTCTCTCCTAGAAATAAATAAAACATTAAAAAAAAAAAAAAATTAAGACCCAGATTCCAGATTGTAATAAGTTCATAAAAATAATAAAGACCACCTGGCCTTCCCACTGCTACTTCTTCTTTTGACATATAAGAGCCATCACACTTGACTATAACCCCCACAGAGAGGCCTAGACCCATATAAACAAATAAGGAAAAGTAACATCTTCTAGGTATTACTGTTGCACATTCACCCCCAAACTCAGAGAAAGAGCAGTTGTAAATTAAAAATTCTGGGACACTTGTTGAGCTCTGAATAAACTATACCAAGCCCCACTTTGTTCTTAAAGAGCACATGATCAAATTCATAAAAATAATAGCTACTCTTAGTTGAGATCTCGTATTTGAAGTGAAAACCCCATAAATATGCATTGGTCGGCAAGCAGTCAGTCTTCAAACAATCCTGTGTGGTGGTCAATATTGTCCCTATTTTATAAATTAAACTATTGAGGCCCAGAACATTAAGGATCATGTCCACAGTTAACAGCAAGCAAGAAATAGGAAAGCCAGGACTGAGGCCAGACTGTGTCCCCAAGCCAGCGTTCCGCACAGCTGTGCTGGGGTCCAGCTCCCTGGATGACCTGGGGGGCAGGACACTCCCCTCTAATAGGTGGTCACTTGGACGCCTTGGTGATGGCAACAGCGCCTTCTAATTTAAGTCACCACGTTGACTTCAGGAACTCTACTGCTTCCATTTTGCCAAATCACCACTTGAAGCCTCCTCCCAAATCAAAATTAAGCCCAAATTAAACTGAAGCCTGCCTGCCTCCCTATTCCCTACACGCTGTCTAAAGGATTCCTAATCACTGCCCCCTTCCTCTTTCATTAACTAATTGGCTTCCTCAATATTGGCTCTTTATGGAATGAGTAGCAGATTACTGTGCCACTCAGGCAATGGCTTTGGGCCACGGAACGTCAGGGTCTGCAGTCACCCCTTTCCTGGGCCCACTGTTCCTTCATAAGCCAGATGTGCGCCTCCCCGTGCACTTAGTTCATTCCTTTATCTGAGTGGGAACAGAAGCCTCAATCCTTTCGTAACTCATCCTCAGTTTCATGGAACCGTCTCCTTACGTTCCCTTCTGATTCAGCCCTTCATGGCAATAAAACCCCCTTTTATATACAGATAAAGTAAAAGCGGTTCTAAAGAAACAAGGCACAAAGAGCAGCGCGTGGGGAACACAGTGGCTTTTTCAAACCCTGGGAAAAGCAGACTGGGCGCCGCCTTTTATGCTATGTCCAGTAGAGCTGGGAATGTGGATCGCCTCGCCGATGTTGATAAAGTTGACCCTACAACTTCATACAACCTCAATTTGAAATCCTGGACATTATCCCCATGATCTCCAACCCCAGGATGAAAATATAACTTATGAAAAACCCAGAACTATCTTCAAGCCTTGGCCATACTCAAAATTATCTATTACGAAAAAACAACAACAACAACAACAATTTCCATTCACAGCTCTAGCACTAAGTAAAGTAATCTCAGTGTTTGCAACTTTTTGGAACACAGCAAGTTAGTCTGATCGCCGATGTGAAACACCCATGCTTTCTGTGACCAATCCAATATCAACAAAGCATAATTAAAACCACAATATCTCTTAGTGATACTATAAAAACATCCCCAATGCTTGTAGTTGACACATACAATACTGTTAATACATGACCTATTCAACATAACCCGTAATATCATAATGAAAGTCATCATTAATCTTATATTATTTTTAAATTGTCAGTGCTTGAACCGAGGATCAGAGCCCTGCTCTGTAACATGAAATAGAAACTTCAACACACTTTACATAGATTCCAATTTCACCTATCGCCTGTTACAACCTTAGTAAAACAATATGCGCAAACGAAAAAAATATGATCACATAGAAATAATGTGCCTTTGGTAAGTTTGGGTCATCTTCCCATTAAAAAAAATGACTGTACTTCATCAAATCTCAAATCACTTCAGCCTGATGTTGCGATTTAAAAATATGGTAACCAATTTTTATTTTAATAAATGACAACTCATCATCAAGCGAGCCAGTCAACATCATAGACTTTTTTTTTTAACATTAGCAGGTTAGAAGGAAAATGGACACAGGGTGAATAATTATATAATGACAGATAATGTCTACAGATCCTGCAAATGAGTACTTGGCTGCCATGGGCCTCTGTTTTGCTTTCATCACAACTGTTAGGAATTTGTATTTCTAAAAAGGGATTAGACTGCTTTATGCTCAGATCCATTTGCCTTAAAAATTATGATTTTCAGAAGAAAAGAATTTTTAATCAAGTTCTCCAAAATTCAGTTTGATGGATACATTTTACAATACTACAATTGCCTTTTCAAGTTTATAGGGATTCAGTGTATACTGTAATTAGTTGCTTTCTTACAGGCCGCCTCTCAAATTACGCATTTCAACATAACGGAAGTCCATTTAATTAACTGCTCCTAATGTTCATACAGACCCCTGAATCACTACACTTCACCTCTAGTGGAAGCTAAATTTTAAGGAAAATTTATCTTCCTTTCAGGATTTCTAAAATCAAAAGAGAAAGCACGGTAGGTGTGATGTTAAATAAAGCTAGAGAATTCTTTGAAAAAATATCAAGCTGTCTTACAAAAGTTCTTCTACTACGAAGACAGAAAACTAAGGAAGAAAAAGATAATTGTATGGGAAAAACAAACAAACAAACAAACCCTTACTTACCAGGTGTGAAGTTGTATCGAGCTGAAAATCCCATAGATTCCAGCTCTCCATCAGCAAAAAATTTAATCCATAGAAATCTTCCACTGGATTTTATTACAGGTGGATTTTGTTGCCCACAAAAACGTCCAATTATTGGAGAAAATCCGAAAGGTCCATCTCGAACTTCAATATGATCAAATTTGCACTCCCAAGACGGCTCAATAGAGTACTTTTCATCAAAGTAAAGTTCAATGCACTGTCTTGGGGCGGCTGAAACAAAGAAAGAGTATTTCTAGAAGGCCATTTTTAAATCTTAATTTGATTTCTGTAATTCTACTTCTGATTTTATCTGTAAATCTCCTATCAAACTTTGAGCTTGACATGCATCCAAGCACAACTCAAGTCTGTTACACTTAGCTTTCCAAGGGATAGCATTTCCATAAGAATGTTTCAGGGATGCTTCTTAAAATTGACCATGTTGCACAAAATATTATTCAGACACAAAATGACCATTTTGATACCTAACACAGACCTAATAATCACCGTGTGTTTTTGTGAAAGACCACTACCATCAGGTTTAGTAAGTAGAAAGACATCTTTCTGTCACTTTTCCCATATTTTCTGAAGTATCCAGGTTTAAGGTCAAAAACCATGTAAGAATTGTTTAGCACAGAGTTATCCAAACATTCGGAAAGTCCCAGTGAGATGCCTTCATGAGACCCAAGTGCATACGCAAAGATATTAAGAGTAGTATTTCTAGAACGCAAGTCTTACCATGGCATCCTCAGGTTTAAACTTAGTCATCAACTCTGTCGGCTACAAGAAAAGGACCAATGCACTTGACGTGCAGGACCGTTATGGGTCTTACACCTCACACCTGCAGGGTCTCTCCACGCCATACACAGCCCAAGCTGAGGCCGCCCAAGGCACACGGCGTTCTCTGAGTAAGGCAGCAAGCTCTTTCAGACTTTCATGTATTTTACCACTTTCTGGAGTATCTGTCTCCAATTTTGCCAACTCCTGTTTGTGTGGGAAAATCTCACTTAAAAGAATCACCTCTCTCAAACTACTCACTAAAGACAAAAATCGATTCACCTTCCAATATCAGCACTTAGCACAATACTTACTTATCATGAGGATTTCTCAAAAAAAAAAAATCTCTGTTGGGTGAAGAGTAAATAAGCTCATCATCATAACCGTTTTTACAGCTCTCTTAGGAAGAGCCTCAGAAGGCCAATGGCTCTCTCAACCTCCCCATGAATGAATTTGCCAGCGCCCTTCCATTCCTCCTTTGTCATGGGCAAAACATCTCAAAATCCTGGCATTCCAGACTGATATTCAGCTAGGATACTCCAGAATTAGCCATAACCATTGCCGAAATATCCACACATATTTATCCTAGTTAGTAAACAGCTGTTGCCTTGGGTCCTTTGAGTGTGTCCCTGCCATGTGGCCGTCTCCAGGGAACAACACCCTCCAGAAACTTCAAAGTTAGGACCTGGCACACCAAGCCCTGATCCCCACGTGGCCAGTCATCAATCCTAATGACTGCTGTCCACACCACACCAGTTCTTAAATATGTATTGAATATCACCCTTGATGGCTTTAAAATTAAAGCCTTTCATGCATGGATGTCAAAAACTTATAGAGAATTGAGATACGCGATGACTTGGAAATGAGAGACTTACAGAATAAAATACAACCCCCATGATCCCCAGGGATAAAACTGAAGCTCATTTGGTTAAAGGTCAGTCCACGTTACAAGACTGCTTTAGGGATTATTTTTAATCTCTACAAATGTTTATGAGTCTTTGGACATCGAAAAGAGACATTTACTACTCTTACCAGCAAAACCAGGAATGATTTCACAAAGGGCATATTCTAATGCATATTCACAAAGGGCAATAAACATCGTTTTACCTAATGATAGACTTGATGAAGTTTCAATGGTTCTTTAAAAATCTACAAATTGGAAAATATCCTAAGACATTACTTGGAAAACTATGTTTTTTTCCATTTAAGGTTATTAGTCCAATAGCAAAAAGGCAAAGTCTTAAGAAACTGGACCTACATATGTACTAGCATTCAGTATAACATTGTACATATGACCATCTAATAGAATGTGCCTGCTTGTTTATTTCCTCTTGGGAAGCCAGTATGATAAGTTTTAGAAGGAAATGAACTATTTCAGAATGTAAAATATTTGTTCTAGATGTGAATAATGTATGGCTAGGGAACGGTAAAACAAAGAGAACAGCGCTGTGCTGATCTACTTAATAAAACTCTATTGATCAACATACATGCATCTATTTTTCCCTATTAGGAAATACATGGTCATGGAACATGAATTCACTTATATGTGCCTTCATTTTCATCATCATTTAAGTTCCATCCAGTGTGGGTGAACAGACCTCCCAAAATTCCTTCAGGACACATACTGTCGTTAACGGCTTTTGGTAGGCAATGCTGTATGTGGGCAGTTCTGGACACTTCATTTTCCTTCGGTCCGGCATGTAGTAGTTAACTACACACACTCATATACGAAGTTCCACTAGCTGAATTTTAGAAGGCAGTAAAATAATGTTTTAAAAATAAGACGTCTTAGGGGCACCTGGGTGGTTCAGTCAGCTAAGTGTCCGAATCTTGATATCAGCTCAGGTCTTGATCTCAGGGTCCTGAGTTCAAGCCCTGCATTGGGCTCCGCACTGGGCATGGAGCCTACTTATAAGTAAATAAATAAACAGACAAATCACTCAATAAATAGTATGTTGTTGTAGTTAAAAACAAGTGATTATAGTGCACGTAAGCCGCTGGAAGCTAAGTCCACCTCCCTACACTTACATTTTCTTTCCCTTCAAATCTCTCGATTCATAGCTGCCTTTCTCTGCAGCATCTTCTGTAAGTCATCTGGTACGTAAATCTGAGGTACCTTTTTGAGAAGTCTTACCGTGTCTTTGGACACACAGAAAACTCTGGGCGCTTTCACCTGAACAAGGGTACAGAATATTGCCTCTGATTTGAGGGGATTTTAGGACAACCTGAATCCACGGAAGGAGTCTTCCTTTCCGCGACTGGGACTCTGCCCGTGTTTATCAGAACCTTGCCTTACCTCAAGAAGCTTAACTGATAGTTTAGCCCCTTCTTGTACTTTCAATTTACCTTTTCCTACAGAACAGGCTATTCTTTTCAGAATTAAATGTGGCAACTGGCCCCCGCCGAAAGAAGACGACAAAGACAAAGAAAGTAACTGCCTTTCCACTATGGGTCCATCAACACCCACCCACCCCCACAGCTCCGGGGTGCCAGCTCCCACTCCCACTGGGGCAATGAGTGCACACTCCCTAAAGTTACTAGCAGCTTCTCAGCGGCCTCATGCAATGTTTGCTTTTACCTCATTTTCGTTTGCTCTAACAACTGGCACTGGGCTCCTCCCTTCTGCCTAAAATGTCACCCGCACTAAGTACTGGGGCATTTTGTACGTGGTCTCCAGTCCATCTCCCTGGCTTGTCCTTCACAGGCCCGTTATCCTTCCCATCACGCTCCAGCCCCTTACATGCTGTTTTTTCAGAACTCTTCTCTATCTTCTTTCTGCTCTTTCTAGACCAGTGCTCAGTCCACTGGCACCCCAATGGAGAGCTATCGCAATCTAATGATACCTGCAGCTCCGTCAAAGACCGCTTAAACCAGAGTTCTTGGGGACAGACCCAGGCATCTGTATTTTCTGCAAGATGTTAAAAAATAGTGCTCCAAATGCTCTCTCTGGATAATTTTATTCATTCTAAGAGCCTCAACAACAATCTATATTTATGACCTATAAATTATCTATTTTCAGCACAGAGCTCTCCAGTAAGCTGAAGACTCGTATATCCAATTTCTTTATGAGGCATCTCCATAAACACCAAAACGGAGCTCATTATTTCTCCCGTAAGCCCTCTCTATCCACCCATACTCTCTACCTGGCGTGGCGATTCCATCTATATGTCCCCAAGCCAAAGCCTGCGGAACAGTCTTGGGATTTCCTATCTCCCATCCCTACACCCAGCCACTCATGTCGCAGTTTCCGAAACACCTCTCACTTCTTCAGTTGACGCCACAGCCAATGTCCCTTGTGCAGGTCAGGCTTTTCCTACGTGATCTTCACAATCATCTCTGCTTGCTTCTTCTCCTTCAGTTACTCCAACAAAATATCGGATTATTTCTCCACTTAATTTATTTCAGTGACATCCCATTGTCTAGAACATAAAGTTCAGACTTTCATGGGTAGAGCAGATGGATTGTACCAAGGTTCTCCTTTCTCTGAGACTCTCTGCCTCTTGGGCCCTCTTCACTGTTCCTCTCGTCACCCTATGCAGAAGCCCACAGGATGCTACCTGCGGGTCCCCTTCACACCACATCTCTGCACTTCTGCAGATGCTGTATTGAGAATTATCTCCTGCGAGTTATACAAAGGGGAGCATAAGTATCTGCTCCTCCTTCGAGCCTCATCTTCCTTCTACTATTCTAAGCACTGCTCATTTGGGGGCCCCGTTAGAATTTTTACTGGAAGAGGCATGGTCCCCAGACCGTATTATAAGCCTGACAAGTAAGTACCATGGTTGTTTTGTTAAAAGCTCTCTAAACTGTGCCTGGAAGAGTGGTCGTTTCTTAGTAGTTGTTCAAAAAATATGTGTTAAGGGGCGCCTGGGTGGCTTAGTCGGTTAAGCGTCCGACTTTCGCTTAGGTCATGATCTCGCGGTTCGTGGGTTCGAGCCCCGCGTCAGGCTCTGTGCTGACTGCCAGCTCAGAGCCTGGAGCCTGTTTCAGTCTGTGACTCCCTCTCTCTCTGACCCTCCCCTGCTCACGCTGTCTCTCTCTGTCTCCTAGAAATAAATAAAACATTAAAAAAATTTAAAAAAAAAATATGTGTTAAATAAATGCATGGGTGGAAAGGAATGGCTAGTAGGGAGGACTTCAAAAAGGGAGCAGAAGTATGACTAATAGTAACAGGGCTCTATCCACTTCCCAACTTTAAGGTTTGTCCTTGACATAACTAGGAATGAATGTAAATATGTGCCTGAGATTAAAATAAAATGCTGGCAAAGCTTTTTAATTCTAAATAATAGTAACCACGAAAGCACAATTAATATGCAAAAATATGCCTCTGAATGAACCCTTTAAGTGAGAGTAGTTGATGTTATTCTTTTTAATAATCCGAAGTTTTAAAATACGGTTTCTTCAAAACACAAATTATGTGATTGAAGCCAGACATGTAACCTCTCTTTAGCCTGTTTCCTTGTCTATAAAATGAGGACAACAACAACAAAAGCCTACTTCCTTCGAATAAATGTTTTACTCTATGATAAGGTCTTGGAAAGCTTTATATACATAGATATGCATACATACTCATAGACGTACGATAGATAAGTAATATTAACTTGGGAGAGAAGACAACTAAGTCGAACCCAGAATTTCCATATCTCAATTTCCTTTTCTATCAATCATCGGAGGAATAAAACTGCCAGAGCTCAGACTTCTCGGTTTTATTCTTTCACTATCAGAGCTTCCTGGCCTTCCTTCTTCTCGAAGCGCACTGCATCTTTGCTGAAAGTTCAACCTCTACCACAAAGAAGAGAAAGGCAATATCCTTAGTTTAAAAGTTATAAAAAGATAAAAGAATCCTTTCTAGATAGAAGTTCTTGCAATCAGTTGAACAGAAAGCCTTTTCTTTGAAAGACTCTACCAAATGAGCCTGCCCTTCGTGTAGAAGCAGATATTGAACATATGCTGTCTTTCTCATTAAGGGAGCTCCATAGGTCTGTGCCCGTGTGGGTGGGGGGCGGGGAAGGGTTGCAGGTTTGGGGCTATTAGGTATTCACACTTGCAATATTGAAATCTTCATCACTAGATGAAACGATCATTTATTCTAGAAAGCTGTACTTAATCGAGTGGTGTCTACAAGGATAATGGAAATTGGAAATGTTTGAAGAGAAATGAATCTCTTTTTCAGCACTATTTATCTTTTGAGTCAGGAAAGAAAATGATGAAAGGAAGCATCATCCTCTGGAATCCTGACTTTGGCATTAAAGTATGATAATGTCACCTGTTAGCACAAATGAAGGGAACTATCATTCAGATTGTTTGGGACCATGAGTACAGATGTATTTTTGACATAAATATGTATTTTGGTACTTTATCAAAGAAAAAAATAGCAACCGTGTAGGTTATTCTAATAGCTGTTAACCAATAAAATGCTAGTTTCCAGAACTGTTATACATCAGGTATTATTATGTCAACTGTGCATCCGTTTCATAAATTTAGAACTCTGGATCAATTAGATCAACTGCAACATAGACTGCTATTGATTCCCTTTCATTTGCCAGGCTTTACTCATCTTAACCCATTACTAATAATTTCAATAATTATCTTGATACCACATTTTACAGTTATTTGATTCATTAGGAGATACGCAGGTGCATGGTCTGCAAAACCAATCTTTGTGAGGGCTAGAGGCATTCTGTCCACCCACAGCATAGAGCTGGCCAGGTTTGGCTTGGAGTTCTCCCAAGCTCTGGATCTTTCCCCCCCTTACCTTCTATGATGTAGATGCACTCTCGGTCAGGGGGGTACTTGCTGGGGTAGTTGGGAGAGGTAAAAATCCCTCCCTCTGCATGTTTTGTCCAAGTCCCACACTGCACTGACTTCTGAGTTTCTGAGGCGGTTTGCTTTTCTGTAAAAAATGAAAACAAGAGCCATCATCCAATTTTCTATACGACTGAAAATAGAGAGGACATTCTTATAATATCCATTAGTAAATTACTTTTGAAATGTTGTCTTAGTCAAAATCAATCAATTATACACACTATAAAATGTTCGGATATTCTGGAATATTAAGAACACGGGAAAAATAGGGAAACATAAATAGTTAGAGGTCTTCCACTGCATTTTCCCCAAAGAAACACACCTGTTCCTTTCTTGGTTGCGCCAGACAAATGGAAGATGATTAAACTTGCTACAACTGAAACAGAAAAGAAGAATCAGAAAGAGATCACATTAATACACACTGAGATGATCACATTCTATAACAGCAGAAAGCTAAAATAATATCAGAGCCGATTCACGGTATTATTGTTAACTGTTCCAAGCTAACTGAGAACAGGCGAAAACTGGTTACAAATGTGCAAGTCAGGAAAATTTAGGAATCCCTTCCGGGAAGTCATGCAAATTAAGAACGGCGGAGTCCTGAACTGCGAAGGAGCACCTCAAGTCTTCAGAGGGGATACTGTAACCTGCTAATGTCACATTACAGTAGGACATCAGGACCCACATTGTGTCCAAAATGCCCTTCTGGAATGAATTTCCTAGCGTCTCTGAAGGAAGAGTGTAAACCAGGTGAAAGGCTAAAAGTCAAACAATGAGGCCAAGAGGGACAGAAAAACAGTGCCTCTGTTGTTGTATTTCAGAAAATAAATACTTAGGCAGAGCTCATGGCAGGTGGAGGAGGGGCACAGGAGAAACAGACCAGTGTGGACTGGAGGCATTAGGCAGCATTATGAAACCGTTTCATAGAAAAAGGGACTGTGCCACCAGTAACCCCTGTCCTCAGCAGCCCCGAAGCTATGAAATTAGTTTCCTCTAACCTTAACTTTCACTGAATATTTAGTAGTATCCAGAAATCGATTCTCACTTTGAGAAAGGGGGTTTCTAGAAGCATTTTACTGAGCCCATCTTTCGGTATCAAAGAGTACATCTGCAAAGGACTACTGCAACCTGAACTTCGTTGTACTTGCATTTCTTGATTTACTCAACATTTTTATAAAACCTGAAACCAGAAAAGGAATACGACAATCTGGTCCTCAGGATGTCTGGGTTTTCCTCTTCTACTTCAGCGTTGTTATTTATTTTGTTGCCCAATTCCCTAAAAGCTCTACGTTCCATTAGGTGTATAATCCCACCTCCACTTAACAATGAATTCGGGGAAGGGAGAGTATAATTCCCAATGTTTTCCTAAACTGAAGCACGCCTGCAGGAGCTTACAAATGTACGTTTTAAGATTAGATTATTATTCCAAGAAAAACATGAAGGCCTTTTTCTCAGTATCTGAGAAAGTACATCCATTATTTTACTTTGTACTTCTGCCTGATGATCTTTGGGAGCCAAACATTAGTTGCTGTTGTCTGCGTTTAAACAGAAAAACAAAAAATCCTCTCATTTCATCTTGCCCTGAGTCTATGCACACACAGACCCGCAGGTGCACGGCCATCAATATCAGGATGTGTGTCTTTACTTTGCTTTCCCTGTGTCGGCGGCATCACACGGTGGACTAAGTACCAGGAATAACACGTCCCCAAAGCCGGGCTTCTAACTGCGTGGCACAGGATCCTTGCTTTTGAACCCCAAATTCCCACCGCACGGTGTTCTTGTACCGCCTTTCACTCCAGGACTTCTGAAGCCATTTTCCGCTCTACGGCTCGCGCGGCCACCGCACAGCCGGGACGCGGCGGAGCGGTGGGGCCGCGGGAGTCGAGGCTGGCACCCCGCCGGCCCGCAGACGCTGCGTTCAGGCGCCCCCCGAACTCCCTCCTGGAGTGGAGACGTGGGCCCGCGGAGCCGCACCGGCGCCGGAGCGGGGGCGATGCCTCGCACCCCGCGAACGGCCCCGCGCGCTGCCTCCCGGCTCCTGCGCCCGCACCGGCCCCGCACGTGCTCGCCTCGCCCCCGGGACGTCCCCGCAGCCCCCGAGGCTGCTCTGCCCCCGCGGAGCCCGGGCCCCGGCGCAGCGGCCCGCGTGCTAAGCCGGAAAGTTTACAGGTGCCCGGACTGGCGGGGACGGCGGCCCGGCCGGAGCGCGGCGGCCCCGCGTCTGCTGCGCGCTCGGCCACGCGCTCGGAGGGCGGGAGGGGCGCCCGCCAGGGGCCCGCGCGGCCGGAGAGCTACTCACGGTGCAACAAACTGCGTCCATGGATCATGTCTGTGCCTTACACCAGAGGCGCCGGTCTCCACTAATTCCATTTAGAGCCGGGAAGACTTCCAGGGGTCGGGAGGGGACGGAGTCGGGGGGCTTTCAACGTGCAAAGCGAGAACCAAACGAAGGGGCGGAGGGGGGGGGGAGAGAAGGGAGGGGAGAGAGATCCGAGCCCCCGCACAGCAGCCAGAGCCGGATTCCGGCGTCCTCCGCCCCGGGCTCGCTCCCGCTCGCTCCCTCGGCGCCGCGAAGCCGGCAGCCCCGCCGTGGCGCGCGCATCACACCCGGGCGCCGGCCGCCGCCATCAGCTGGGCCGGCGGCAGCAGCCTCCTCCCGCGCATCACCGCCGCCGCCGCAGCTGTCGGGAGGGCGCGCGGGCGGCGGGCGCGGGGCGAGCCCGGGGCGCCCGGAGCGGGAGCGGGGCCGGGGCCGGGCGGCGGGCGCGGCGAGGCGGGGGCCGGTCCACACCGACGGCAGCGACGGGGCGGGCGGCGGCGGCGGCGGCTGGGGCGCGCTCAGTCCCCGGCCTCATACACCGCGAGCAGCGGGTCGGAGCGAGCTCTCCGCGTCGGGGTCCAGCGGCAGCCTTCGTCTCCCCGGCCCTGGGGGACCTTCCGCTGAGGCATTGAAGGCGGGAGGAAGGGGTCCGTCATCGGCTCGCAGGGCTCCGCGCCACCTCTGCGATCTTGCGGAGAGACGAGCGGGCGGGTGGGCGTCTGGGAGGAGGGCGTGAGGGTGGCGGAGGGGAACGGGGGTGGCCGAGGGGGGCGGGGAAGGCAGGGAGGGCGGGGGGAGGGGAGGAGCAGGAAGATGGCAGAGTTACCAAGTGGGCGCCTGAGTCACAGCCTTGGGCTGCGCGACCCTCCGCGGAGCCCGGCGCCGGGGCCGAGCGGGGCGGCTGCGCGCGGCCGGCGCCCCCCGGGCTGGTGCGCGGCGGAATGGGGCGGCGGCGGCGGCGGCAAGGACATCACACCCGCTCGGATCCCGGGGGGGAGGGGCGGGGGAGGGGGGGGAGCGCCCGGCTGCGAGCCGCGGGGGCCCGGAGGGGGCCGGCACATCCCGAGCTGGATCCCGAGGCCCGAAGAGGGGCGAGCCGGGGGGAGGGGCGCCCGCGGGAAAATTCCCTTTGGGGTTCGGTTTTCACTTTGCACGGGCTGGAAGTCGCGGCTGGGGTGTCTCCCGCCCGTTACACCGCATCTGCCTAGAGCAAGCGGGTTCTCCCTCTTAGCGGGGTCGGGGGGAGGCGTTCGCCGTTCGCTGCGCTCTCGCGCGGGGAGAGCGCGCAGGGAGGGGCGCGCCGCAGGCGAAGGCGGCAGTAAAAGTTTCGCGGTTAACCGCCTGGCCTGACGTGGAGGTCGCCCCAGCGCACGGCAGCTGCGAAGACGCCTTCCTCTCCCCCGAGAGGTGTAAAATCCCCAAGGCCAACGCAGAACACCTCCTACCCGCCGCCAGCCGCACAGATGCGCGCGCGCGGCGCCTTAAACTCAAGAAGGGGAAGAAAAGAGTTGCTGGGGAAACAGCCCCGGGAAAGCCCCAGCTAGTAAAATGCGCATAAATGAATAAGAAGGAACAGTACCCAGCGGGTGGCCCCGCGGAGGCCAGGGGCGCGCGGGAGGCGGGGGAGGGGGTCCCTCCCCAGCCGCCGCAGCACCACCTCCTCCCCGCCGGCCGCGTCCCGCCCTCCCCCGGCCGCTGCGGACTGTCCGCGCCACCGCGGCCGCCGGCCGGACCCCCAGGCCACCGCGAGGCCGGCCACCACCCGCCTCGGCGGTCCCAGACCTCGGGCGCCCCCCCCCCTCCCCAGGGCGGCCCGGGGCCCCGGCTGGGGCTGATGGTGAGGGGTGGGGAGACGGGGTAGGAAGGACCCCGGGGGCGGACGGCGGGGAGGCGGGGAGACGCGAAGGCTGGGGTCACCTCAGAAGGCCTGGGGGAGCCGAGCGGGCCGGGAGGGAGGGAGGGGGCGGGAGAGCGCCGGCGCAGGGCTGCGGCCGCCGCGGGGCTCTGGGCCCGGCCTCCCGCTCGCGGCACCTGCTGCTGCTGCTGCGGCCGCGGACGCCCACGTGGGGGCGCGCGTGCGGGCGGCGGGGCCGCGAGGGGCGGTGACCGGAGGGACAGCGAGGCGACCCCGCGCCGGGTGGGGAGGGGGCGCCCAGAGCCCAGACGCAACCTCCAGACACCGTGCAGCGAGCTTTCGGTCTCTGGATTCCAGGCAAAGTCCTTGACGTGGGTAAAAGTGGGTAGAAGGAGTGTGTGTGTGTGTGTGTCTGTGTGTGTGTGTCTGTGTCTTGTGTGTGTGTGTGTGTGCGTGCGCGCGCGCGCGCGTGTCCATCCATTTAATGAACGGTGGGCAGCCGGGGCAGGAGGGAACGGAGACCTAGAGAGACGGACAGACCGACCGACAGACTGCGCGCCCGCAGGTACCCAAGTCGGCCGGACTCGGCGGCGGCGCGGGGGGGAGAGGCTAGGAGCTCCGGAAAGAGCGGGTGCGCGGGCGGACGGGGCGCCGGGAGGAGCCCCCCCCCCCCGGCCCGGAGTGTACCTGGCCACGTGCGTACCTGTGAAGGGGCGCAGGGCGAAGTAGGAAGAAGGTCCCGCGGGAGTCACGGACTCGGGAGTGATCGTGGGGCTGCGCGGGGGTTGGGGGGCGGGTGGGAGCGGAGCTGAGGAAGAAGCGCCCCAACTGCAAAGCCGCACGAGCCACCCGAGCGGGGCCAGCAGCTGCTTAGAGCCGCCAGCAGGCTTGCGGATAAAATGACAAATGTTCAGGGCCCGGCGCGTGCGTGAAAAGTGGTCACCACCGCACGTGGACAGCAGAACGTTGAAGCCTTTCAGACGGGATGGTGATCATGTTTTGCATCCAGAAAATATATCTTCTTTAGGAAAATGATAAAGCAATTCCGTGAAACAGTAACACCGTTGAAAACATATTTTCAGGGACATCACCCCATTTCTCAGTTGCCATTTGAAGACGGAGGACAGAAACGGTCTTTGCTAAATGCATCCACTCAGGTATGTCTGACATGTTTCGTCCTCTTTGCCCAAGTTGATTACTGGGCCAAGGAAGTGACCCCCGAAATTTTGCTAGACAAGTGATTCTTGCAGGAAATTCAGGAAGGAAATCCCAGAAGAAAGTGAGGGGGAGTCCGTGAGAGGGGGCAGAGATCCAAACTTTTTATAACTTTCCTCATTCTTCCCCTCCGCCCAACCCAGGGGCCAGTATGTCTGTGTTTAAAGTCAAATTCTCAGAAATAAGGGCCTCTTCGCCTCTCTGATTCATGAGCTTCAGTCCTCTCTAGTCTGGGGCTGAGGTCCCATGTCTGCTGAGGCCTCAGCGCTGAGGGCATGAGTGTCCTGTCCTGGCCCTGGCCCTCTGTTCACTCACCCAGAGACGGAGACGGGTTATGATGTGGCCTTTGCACCATGGCCCTGACCCTCCTGGGCGGTGGCGGCCACTTTTCCCTGAAAATTCTATTCATTTTCCTACACGGACACACAGAAATACTTTTAACTCCCCACCGCATTCTCCTCGCTTGGCAAAGGGACTTCTCACTTCTGAAAAGCACCGCCTGCTGGGTAATGTTGCTTCCCTAACATTGTCGGGGGGGGGAGACCCACAAGGTTTTTCTTTCTGAGAAGAACCCATATATGGGAACGGCTCAGCTTCTCCAAGGAAGGTCGAGCATACATATGGTCAGATTGCAAGACGTGATTCTTTTGAAAGGGAGTGGTTATAAACTGATGGCTTTATAAGTCAAATGGCCTGGCCCAGAAGAGGGTGCTTGCCACACTTTCTTCAAGGTTAGCATCCAAATAGAGGCCACAAACAGAAGGTAAGGCAGAATTCATACTTTTTGAACCCAGTGAAGACGACATTAGTTTCCTTATACCTGCAACCTGTAACAATGAATGGTTAAGAAAGATTCCCAGAACCCTTCAAAGAATTGGTATCGGACACTTGCTCTTCTGATTCAAAAGCAGGTGGCATTTGTCTGTGTCCTCATGGTTCCATATAAAAAATTATAAAGCTCCAGATCCTCCAGACTGTTCCATTAATTCATCTTCAGTATTGGCATCCTCAAGGTTGTTTCTCTATGGCTGTAACAGGTGATGTTACAAAAACAACTAAAATAGCGCTTCTGACACACTCTGTATTACATAATATTTTTTTAATTTTAAAAAAATTTTAATTTATTTCTGAGAGACAGAGAGAGAGACAGCGTGAGCAGGGGAGGGTCAGAGAGAGAGGGAGACACAGAATCTGAAACAGGCTCCAGGCTCTGAGCTAGCTGTCAGCACAGAGACTGACACAGGGCTCGAACCCACAAACCGCGAGATCATGACCTGAGCAGAAGTTGGATGCTCAACTGACTGAGCCACCCAGGCGCCCCTACATAATATTATTTTAAAGAAATTATTTTAATTTGTTTATGTAGTTACGTAAAGTAAAGTTGTTTTTCCATTTTATTAAGTCAGTGATCTATATACATCATAGCATTAATTTATCAAAAACATTTATTACTAAACAATTTGCTGCTAAATATTGAAATGCCTTTAAAAATTATCTGCCATTCTCTAACGTGAAACTGGCTTTAACCAATACTGGAAGCCATATTTCCCTTCAACAACCTGTAAATAGATCATGAGTAGAAAATCTTCATAATATATGGGGCGCCTGGGTGGCTTAGTCGGTTAAGCGTCTGACTTTTGCTTAGGTCATGATCTCGCGGTTCGTGGGTTCGAGCCCCGCGTCGGGCTCTGTGCTGACTGCCAGCTCAGAGCCTGGAGCCTATTTCAGAGTCTGTGACTCCCTCTCTCTCTGACCCTCCCCTGCTCACGCTGTGTCTCTCTCTCTCCTAGAAATAAATGAAAAAAATATATATATAAAAAAAGAAAATCTTCATAATATAGAAGACAGTTAAAGTCATGAAACTCTTGCATTGAAACCAGACAGGATATCTTATGAGCATGAGGAGAGAACTAAAGGATGGTTTTCTTAGAGGTATGAATACACTGTATTTTTAGATATCTCATGAATATCCATGAATATCAGCCTCTTGTGGGCGAGAAGTACCAGAGCACTGCATTCCTTAGCCCATTGTCATCAGTACTTACAGATCTGTGGTCGTTGTCCACATTGTTTCATATTAAATGATAGTTGTGCTCCAGGAGCAATGTGTTATTGTCTCTGTCGGGGGAAATGTGAGGGGAATAGAAATAATTCCACGTCCCACCAGTCTGTGCTAAAATTTAGAAAAGCTCTGTTTTCATCCTGATTAGTATTTAGTTGACAGCGGCTTATAAAAATAACATCAAGATTTTTTTTTTTAATAATCCCCAGCCTAATTAGTAGCCGGTGTTCTGTAAATCAGCATGAACGAAAGGAACATTTATAAAGATACATCCCGAGATAGAAAGATAGGCTGCTCTCGGTAAAGGATCCACCTCGGAACTGAGTTATACACCGCGTCCATTCACTGTTAGTTTGGGGAGAAAACAACCTCTAGTGGAAAAAAGAATGAAGCCATATTTAGAAGATGTAGTTAAGCTGGAAAATATGTATATGTTTATGACAAAACATCCATTAAGGAATACAAAGTTTCATGTAAAGTTACTAAATGAGAAAGATATGGCACTATTGCCTGTGTGTCAGGTATCACTTCTGTATCCTTAATTATACAATTCAGTAACATCACCTTAGTTTATTTCCTTTGCTTTAAATAAGCAAATAAGTTCTAAATGAACATGTCATATTATTATGATGATTGATTGGGTGTTATTAGATGATTTTTAAAAGATAATAAAAGCCAAGATTTGCTTGTTGAAAGTAACCCTGAGTGTTAGGCTAGGACAGCACTTCTGTCTGACTCATGAAATAGTTCTGAGGAATGACACAGGCTTCTGTGCGTGGAAATGAATGTTGAATGAAAAATACTGGGTTTTTAAAAATATATACATAATAGCAAAGTCATGTAACCTTCTTTCCTTGACTGTCCATCCTCTCTTATACTCAATATGTATAAGGCAACATCCCAAATGTTTTCATTTCCTTTTGCAAGACAAGAACAAAAATGTGAAATAGCTCTTCCCCCCCCCAGTTTTAGGGCAAACTGAGCTGAAAAAAAAAAAAAAAAAAACCCAACTCAGAAAGGAGTAATACTGCAGCAAAATGTTTGCCAAGCAGTTATGGTTAGGATAATTTAAAAACACCAAGGGGAGACGCCATCAACACTTTTTAGTAAGTGTGTCAATTAAAATAATAGTCTTCAAAAAATAAGTTGCTAATTGACATACATAGGTAATTTTTCAATATATTTCTCTTGGAAATCAAGGCTTCCTTAGAGTTATGACTAGCTGTGCGTGATACATGCCTTCTGCCATAGCTACAGTTTTTCTAGAAAGATGCTTTCTCACAGAGAAGAGGGAAAGAAGAGGGGTTGGAAATGATATAAAGCACTAACATTCTGAGGGGCACTCTGCAGTCTTAACTCAGTGGTTTGCCCAGCGTGGCCCTTTGGCAAAGGAACAGACAGGGAAGGAAGTGGACGTACCAGTAAGAATTGTCCTATATGCACAGGATACAAATTTGAATATTTTATTAAACATGTTTGGTTTTAGGTTTTGCTTAGATACTGAAAGGTGGTGTGTTCGGCATTACAGGAACCAGACATCCCCACAAGGTCAGAGTATGAGACTATGTGTAATATC
Organism: Hyaena hyaena; assembly: GCF_003009895.1. Classification (NCBI taxonomy): domain Eukaryota; kingdom Metazoa; phylum Chordata; class Mammalia; order Carnivora; family Hyaenidae; genus Hyaena; species Hyaena hyaena. Next base: position 3,501,946 of record NW_024080742.1, on the reverse strand, counting down.
TGAGTTAGCATCAGAGAGGACTAAGTTAGAATCATTTTAATTCATAATCAAAAAGCATCATGGGGCTCCTGGGTGGCTCTTGGATAATATGCCCCTGACTTCCGCTCAGATCATAAACTCGAGGTTCATGAGTTCAGGCCCTGCCTTGGGCTCTGCGCTGACAGCTCAGAGCCTGGAGCCTGCTTAAGATTCTGTGTCTCCCTCTCTCTCTCTCTCTCTATCCTTCCCCTGCTCACGCTCTCTTTCTCTCTCAAAAATAAACAAACATTTAAAAAATTAAAAAAAAAAAAAGCACAGCAGAAGGGTGCTTGGGTAGCTCAGTCAGTTAAGCATCTGATTCTTGATTTCAGCTCAGGTCATGATCTCATTTGTGAGATCAAGCCCTGTATTCTTGTTTTTTTTAAATGTTTATTTGTTTATTTTTGAGAAAGAAAGAGGCAGAGAGAGAATCCTATCAATCCTATCAATCCGATGTGGGGCTTGAACTCATGAGCCCTGAGATCATGACCTGAACTGAGTGAGACCAAGAGTCCTATGCTTAACTGGCTGAGCCACTCAGGTGTCTCATTATTGATTCCAATTCTTAATAATCATTACTTCCCTAAAAATCCTGATTAGACCATAATTAACCAACCTTCCCAAGGTCAGCAGCCCTTTAATTCAAATGAACAATTGATAAGTCGCTACAATCTCTGCCATTCTCAGCGACTCCGAGCACCTGTAGGGAATATCTGCATTACTTTGCCATTGTCACTAACATAGTTGTGCATCTCTGTCAACACTGTTATGATACAAGTTTTGACTATTTGGATAAGATAGAGTTATAATTGTTAAGGCTTATTTGCTTAGGATCTGTATGCGTGGGAGTTAGCAATACTTGATCTTCTTAAAATGGAGGTGCCTGGGTGACTCAGTTGGCTGAGTGATGGACTCTTGATTTCAGCCAGTATTTTGGGGTCCAGGCCCAAGTAGGAATCTGTGCTGAGCCTGGAGCCTGCTTGGGGTTCTCTCTGCTCCTCTCTCCCATTTGCACTCTCTCTCTCATAAAATAAAGCCACATAAATAACATAAAATAAAAATGAAGAAAATGAGGCCAAAGGAAGTGAAGTGATTTACAGAGTCACTTCATCTGTAACATGGTAACTGTTAGAATCCAAGATCTTCTCACTCACAGGGAAAAACAAAAACAGAAACTAAATTGCTGTTCAATCTGAATTATTTCTCTTCAGCTCAAAGGAAGACCCTCATGTTTTCTGCCATTGTTCCACTTTCTCACGTCTAGCCAGAGCAGGCATGCCTCTGGGGTCACCACTGCAGAGTGTAAGTGTCCTCGAAGGTTCCTATTAAAGAAAAAAAAAAAAAAAGAATTCAAAGAGCAATTAATGTAAACAGCAGGTGCATTGTAGAAAACAGCAAGAGGGAAACGAAAAGCCTCAGCACCCAGAAGATAAAAAGTAGGGAAAGGGGGAGATCATTGACTGAGCTGTTGTAAAGTCTTCCTGGAAGAAATAGAGTAATATTCATTCATACAGACCTGCACACGCAACATGAAGAGAAAGCAGGTGGATACACCTTACATACGACCAAGCTAAACAATATTAGAAGTTTCCTCTGTTACAGGAAATGACAATTCCTTACTCACATTTTTACGGTGTTTAAAGGTGATATGTACAAGTTAGAAGATTGGAGTCAGGAACCTCTTTTTACAATGCCAGATCTGCCAATTAGTAAATGCATAAACACTATTTAAACCCTCAAAACCCATTTCTCTCACCTGTAAGACAGGAATGGTAACATACAGAGCTGTTTAATAATGAGATGGATTTACCTATAAAGCACCAAGCATACTGACAGGCATATATAAATAAATATTACTATTTTTATTAACACTGTGATGAAAACTACTTATTTTTGTGTCTTGTGGATGGAAGCAGTTTCATAAAAACCTAAGTACCAAGGGGCGCCTGGGTGGCTTAGTCGGTTAAGCGTCCGACTTTCGCTTAGGTCATGATCTCGCGGTTCGTGGGTTCAAGCCCCGCGTCGGGCTCTGTGCTGACTGTCAGCTCAGAGCCTGGAGCCTGTTTCAGTCTGTGACTCCCTCTCTCTCTGACCCTCCCCTGCTCACGCTGTGTCTCTCTCTCTCCTAGAAATAAAAAAAAAAAAAAAAAAACCTAAGTACCTGGATAATATCTATACCCGTACCTGTTTCTGTATCTATGTCTGTATCTAAATCTCTATTTCTTAGGTACATCGGTATCTCTGTATAGCTCTGTCATTAAGACAAAAGGTTTTGTGCTTTAGTGTGACAACTCTGATAGATATCTAAGGTAAAAAAAAGTTTGGCATATATCACAGCTATGCTCAATAACTAATACATAATATGAGATGCTCTTCAAGAAATGAAAGATACCGGTGTCCCGATTCAAGAAAACTGGGACTTACAGCAGAGATGGAGAAGCTAGAGGCTATGAGTGGGAGGTTGCTGAAGGAGAGCTTGGTATTAATGCTGTAAATCTCCCTTGAATTGCTCTGGAAACTTTGCCAATATACTTTTATTAAAAACCTTGTGGGTTTCCTGTAGATCTTATGGTGGGAGTGAGGGGTGGTCTCCTCCATCAGATAAAAATTGCATTCATTAATCTTTTTGAGAGATTTCTCTCTCAGCCTCAGCCTAAGAGTTAGGGGCTCTGGAACAATGCCTTCAAGTTGCCCTAATGGTCCAGTTGAGAGGGTCTTTAACATACATGAGATTCTTGAGGCTTTTCCTTCTGTCAGAATTTTTAACCAAAGTTCTTATAGCTTCAACTTTGATTTGAACCTAACCTGAAGCCCTGTCTCACCGGCCACGCCCCAGATCTGACTTTTCTTTTGAAGCCATTTCTTAAATTCGAGACCACTTTGCTATCTGGAAAGGCTGAGAATGACAAAAAGTTCTATTTTTTTTTACCTTCACAAGTTCTGGTTCCTTTATATTTCCTCCAAATTCTTCTGGAAAGATGAACATCTCCATCTTTAGCTGTGTCCTCTCTATAACAGCTATAAGGAACCTGTTGGCATTGTCTTGGTAAGCTCCTTACCAAATTCATTCCATCATTGGGTATATGTTCTATTTTCTACGTTAATGCAGGTGACCACTGTGTTACACTTTCTATCAGTATACAACACATGCCAACTTTTCCGGTAAGAATTTCCGCATTGTCTTTCATCTCCCACAAACAGTTTCTTCAAGGTCCCTCAGGCCCCCGACTTCTGCTAACCCCCAAAGACAGTGCATTTGGGTCCACTTTTTCTTACAGCAGCACCTTCTGCCTGCTAGGTACTAATTCCATACTGGGGAACAAACTGCCTGAAGGCTTTGTTTTAAAACAAAACATCAGGAAGAGTGTGGAAGGGAGGCCTGGCTCTGCTCCATGTAGTATTAGCTGATGCGGCCAGAACTGAGGCTGAACTTCCAGAAAACTCCCTTGCTCACAAGTCCAATGCTTTGGTGCCCCTTCCTCTCTCTTTCTCCCTCTCCCTCTCCTTAACCATATCTCCTCCTCCAGTGTTTCCACATGGCTGGGGCTTCTCGCTGTGTGGTACTTTCAAGATTATTTAGACTTCTCACAGTGCTTTCTGATGCAACAGGGAGTACAAAAAGCAAGATCAGTGGAAGTGTACACCTCAAGTGACACGTTATCATTTCTGTCATAGTCAAGTGCCATACCAACCACGGGGTCCACTCAGTCTCCTGGGGATAGAGAAATAGAATCCACCTCTCAACAGGGGAATGACACGGTTGCATCGCAGAAGAGCATGTGGGATTGGAGATATTGTGGAGGCCATCTTTGGAAAATACAATCTGCCGTCCCTGCTCCATTGTTCTCCTTGGGCTAGAACACATCAGAGTGAATGTGAGGCTGAGAGTGATCAATAGTCAGCGAGACCAGGAGTGTGGATATACTAGAGAACTACTGAAATAGTGCAGTGACCAGCATCCTTTAGTTTCATCCATATCTAATTCTTCTCGGGTTGAGCAATTACTAGAGAAGTTGAATGCCCTTAAGCAGGAGTCGTACTTGAGACAGAGATATTATGAGGTGGGCTAGGGATAAGGAAATCAATGTGAAATTTCCTATCCTCAGACACACTCCAGACTCCCATCCCCTAAACTTAGGTGGAGAAGGACAAACTAGGACTTGGATTTTTTGCTTTTTCTTTAATAAGTATCATATCAAGACAGCTGCTACTCCCAAGAAAATAACAATGACTTTGTGTAAGCATTCTGAAAGGAAGACAAGACATAATGCCTATACAAGTGTGCGGAACAGTACTCACCATAAGGGAAGGTTATTGAAAACGTTAAGAAGTTACAGAGGTGTAGTAGAGCATTCTCATACATGGCTACTGTAATTCCTTCCTCCCTCTCTGCATAGTCCTTTAAAGTATGGCATCCATCCTCCCCCTCATAAAGATATTGGAGTTCATTTGTCCAGCACCTAATCTGGTGACTTACTTTGGCTAACGAAACATTGGCAAGCATGATATGAGATTTATCAAGTGCTTACAAATTTAGGCTCAGCTTCCTGCTGATGGGAAGTCTTCCATCATGGTTGGAGAAAACCGATAGCCTCCTGAAGAATGATACCACCTGCAACATAGATGAGCCATTCTAATGAAGACTCCTAGAACACCAACCCCCCAGCAAACTGCCATAACTACCTGTAAGACATCTGCTCAAGATAATCTTAGACCATCCAACACTGGTTGACCCACCAATGTCTTCTGGTGAATGAATGATTTCAGATAACACCAACTGAAAAACCATTCAGCTGAACCCAGTATAAACTGCTAACCACAAAACCATGAGTTAATAAGTTGATTATTGTTTTAAGCCACTAGGTTTTGAACTGCTTTATTTTATAGCAATAGATAACTGACACAGAAGACGACATGGGAGATATTGTGTATAACAATGATCATTGTTGAAATGTTAAAAAAATTAATGAATATATTGATATGATCAAAGTTGAAATAGTTTCCTGGAAAGCATCAGGAAAATGTTAATATATATGGAGGATAGGTATAAAAGGTAATAGATACATCTCAGAATGAAGAATGGGTTAAAAACTGACAAAATATTTAAAGTATTTCAAGTTAATAACAACACAATTAAAGCATGTTATCAGACCTCAATAGAAAAACACATATAAGCACTAAACAATATGTTGGAGAAAAAATAAACAACTTGAATTCCAATAATAACATTTAATAAAATCAAATGTAAGAGAAAATTCTTAAAGATTATACAGAAAGGAAAAAGAAAACAATGACACAGCTCAACAGAAATAAACACAGATCACCTCAGAAAAGTGAAATTATATTCACAGAAAAGTAACACTGAGTATAGAAAGTCAATAGAGCTGTGTTGTCAGGTTCAAAGAAAAACTCTCTGCATGCAAACTATTGCTTTAATTCAAGAGGGAAAAGAAAGATATTTTTAGCATACCCAATTTTAAAGAGCACTGGATGATGTGTTATAGCAAGAATAATGACTTCAGGAGGCTATATTGCAGTATGGAAGTAAAGGTGAGGAAAGCTTTCGTAAAATGTATTGTTCTCTAAATGAGCAATTGACATATATTGTGTATGAGGGAAGATGGGAAGAACAGAGAGGTTAAGAGATATTGAATATTGAATAGAGATATTGAATATCACAAGCCATCGGTATGGAACGTGTCAATAACTCTATTTAAGTAAATTAGAGGTAATCACTATATGAGTAAAACAATGTAAAATGTTCATGTCAGTTAAGAAATATTCAATCCATCCAATGGAAGATGCAAATGAAAACAACTAAATAAATAAGAAAGCAAAAGAACACTATAGACATAATAGACTTATAATAATTATTTAAATTGTAATTTAACTTATTATAATCATATGAGGGTTAAATATACCAGTGAAAGGAGTGTTTCTGATTCGATATCAAATTTTATCAACTAAAAAATCCATCAACAACATATCAGTAGTGAAATATTTCACATAGTTTATAGACAATGAAAAAATGATTAGCAAAAGGCATCCCAGTCAAATATGTACACCAGATGACAGTTTTAATATTAAACAAATAGAATCAAAGCAAAATAAACATCTGTAAGGAAAAAATGTTATTATACATTTATAGGAGAAAAGAATATGGCAAACTGATAGAATGTTTCTGACATATATGCAGCTAAAATTTAGCCTCAGATTAACATTTTTTAAAAAGAAGTATAAATGAAATTTTAAAACAGGATAAATGAAAAAATGGTGAGACAATTATAATAAATAATAATTGTATTTGAAAATTCTTAACACAATCCTCTCACAAACTGATTAAAGATATCTAAAATTAGCAAAGATTGAGAACATGTGAATATAAAGTCAATGTATTTTTTTTTTATTTTTTATTTTTAATGTTTTATTTATTTCTGAGAGAGAGAGAGAGACAGCGTGAGCAGGGGAGGGTCAGAGAGAGAGGGAGTCACAGACTCTGAAACAGGCTCCAGGTTCTGAGCTGGCTGTCAGAGCCTGACGTGGGGCTCAAACCCATGAACTGTGAGATCATGACCTGAGCTGAAGTCGGACACTTAACCGAATGAGCCACCCAGACACCCCAAGGTCAATGTATTTGATATGAGTAGAAATTTTAATTCAACAAAATAAATACTGTTTATTTATTTATTTAATGTTTATTATTTGAGAGAGAGCATAAGGAGGATACAGGGCAGAAAGAGAGGGAGAGAGAGAATCCAAGCAGGCTCTGCACTGTTAGCACACAGCCCAGTGTGGGGCTCAGTCTCACAATCTGTGAGGACACGACTTGAGCTGTAATCAAGAGACAGACACTTAACTGACTGAGTCATCTGGGTGCCCCTAAAAATAAACATATTTTAGACTCCTATTATCCATTTATTAAAAATGAATACATCCTATGCAGAAAACAAAACCGGTAAATTAAAAGAATAAGCATACAGACCTACTATCAGAATACAACAAAATAGAAACTAATATCCAAAATATAGTTTAATGTCATGTGTCTGGAAACCAAAACAATAATACCACTTAATGCATGTCTCTTAGATGAAAGATGAAATTGTGATCAAAATCTAGAACTTCATGACCAGTGCAGAAACAAATCTCTAAATCTATGGGTTGTTATATGGCAATATTTAGAAGAAAATGGAGTTTCTAATACAAAAACAAAAAAAAATCCCTAGATATAAAACACGGTAAGCTCAAAGAAAGAAAAGAAATTAAAAAAAAAAAACAAAGACAGTGCTAGAAATCAGTGAAGTCGACCAAAAGAGTTAGCATGATTATTAAATCCAAGTTCTAGTTCTTTGAAAACCCATATTCCACAGATAAGTCTCTGACGAGATTGGTCAAGAGCAAGAAAGGAAATAAGAGCATATAAACAACATAAATAATGAGGAGAAAAATAAAAATTAAAAACAAGCCAGAGAATATTATGAACAGCTACATATAAACGAATTTGAAAACCAAGATGAAATGGATAAAGTTAGAGTAAAACATAAAAGGCAGATAAAGTTTTAGTGAAACATAAAAGGCAAACATTTGAGGAAGCAAATATAGAAACTTGAATACATCACTAACCGTAACAAGTTGAATTGCTGATTCTGCTCACCACCTCTCACCTCATCAGTATCAAAAAGAAAGAAAGAAAGAAAGAAAGAAAGAAAGAAGGAAGGAAGGAAGGAAGGAAGGAAGGAAGGAAGGAAGGAAGGAAGGGAGGAAAGAAAGAAAGAAAGAAAGAAAAAGAAAGAAAGAAAGAGAAAGAAAGAAAGAAAGAGAAAGAAAGAAAGAAAGAAAGAAAGAAAGAAAGAAAGAAAGAAAGAAAGAAAGAAAGAAAGAAAGAAAAAGACAGGAAGACAGGAAGAGAGAGAAAGAAAGAAAGAAAGAAAGAAAGAAAGAAAGAAAGAAAGAAAGAAAGAAAGAAAGGGAAAGAAAGGTAGAAAGATAGAAAGGAGAGAGGAAGGAAGGAGGAAGGAAAGAAGGAAGGAAGGAAGGAAGACAGAAAGAAAGAAACAAACAAAGAAACAAAGAAAGAGAAAGAAAGAAATTGAATGCAAGCACGCATGAGGAAATAAATAAAAGACTCCCTGGACAAGATGATATTACATCTAAATGTTACTTTACGACAAGTTTTACCTCCACAGACATCCAAGTTTCATACACACTTTTCAGATTTGTTTTGTTTTTTGTTTTTTTTTTTTTTTAAAGAGAGGAAAAGCTAAGACTCTCATTGCATGAAGCTGGTATCGCTTTAGCATCATAATCCAGCACACACTGAATTGTGGTGCTGAATGTCTCAGCAGTATCCCCTCGGGTCCTACGCTCCGTGACCCCTGGCTAACCCCCCCCCCCCGCCCCCCGGAGCCAGCACCTGCAAATGGCTTTTCTACAGGCTGCCTCTGGGGAGCCCACTCTTGAGTATCTGTCAGCAGGGAAATGCACAAGCAACCTTCAAGCAATGACTCTTAGGAGCCCTCACTCATACTGCAGTGCAATCCCAAAGTACATGTTTGGCCTTGGCTTCCAGATCTCCCAGCAGGATTAGGGACGAGCTGCCCACAGCAGTGGCTTCTTGGATAGCATACATTCACATGGCTTCTTTCCGTCCCGAGCCCAAGTGCCCAATACCCTGACAATAATTCCCAGAAGAACCTCTAAAATAACCACTATATACAGGGACACCTTGCTGGCTCAGTCAGTGAAGTGATGGAGTCTTGATTTCAGCTTAGGTCCTGATCTCACGGTTTGTGAGGTCGAGCCCCACATTGCACTTTGCACTCACAGCAAACAGCCTGCTTTGGATTCGATGTCTCTCTCTGTCCCTCTACTGCTCATGCTCACTCTCTCCCTCTCAAAAATAAATATATGTTTAAAAATTTAAATAAATAAATAAAATAACCACTTACATATAGAGTCTTAACCCAGAGGTTGTTTTTTTGTTTGTTTTGTTTTGTTTTGTTTTGTCTGTCTGTTTTCTTCTAAAGAAAGGCAGAGAAAACAATTGGTTTGGTATCCGAAGTGTTCTTAGGATGCAGATTCTTAGAATGGGATTCTGGGTTTGAATCATTCACTGACCATATAGGATCAAATACTCCATTGCTGGGGATCACTGGAATCTTGAGGCCCCCAGCACGCTATAACATCATAATTGCTAAGGCTTTTGTCTATGGAAAGTTGGCATAGAAAAGGTAGAAGAGGGTGCCATTCACGACTGTGCCCACATTAAAGTCGGGCTGTGATGGGGAGACAGTAGTGCCCTGAAGCCTGCGATGGGGAGCCTTTGGTGGCCGTGCCTGAGAGCTTTGGATATTCAGACTCCCCCAATTCCTCCGGGCCAGCACAAGGGGTTCATCTATACCAGCTAGAGAAGAGCAACCTCTTCTTGTCTCAAAACTGTGTAATTCCCTCCCTCGAGGCAAATGCCGCAAGGTTGACCCTTGCTTCCTCAAGGTCTGACAGCATCTCCCTTCAACATAGACCAATTACTAGGTGAAGGTCTCAGAGTGGCTTAACTGGGGAAGTTCTGTCTGTGTTCTGAGACCAAAGTGATGAGTGGCAAAAGCTGGGGATGGATCCTGAGGGGGCAGCAACCCCAGATGACTCGTTGCACTTTTTTTCTTCAAGCCTTCAAGGAAACATTCCAGTAGTTTAGTATCAGTACTTGCTTCTGGTGTCCTTGTGAAATCAATAAACTCTGAGTCATGGAAAAGTTCCTTCATATCAAAATTGCCTTACTGATATTTATAATTTGTCCCCAGCCTGGCACGTGCTCATTAATTCCCAGGTCCTGCTGATCATTCTCTTCTCTAAATACGGTAACAGAACTTCCCCAATTGGGACATGCTGATCCCTGAACCTCATCATTGGTCTAGAATCAACAAGGGAAAGGGGGGAAGCGAGTTTTAAATTAAAAGGGATCATATTACCTTCAGGATGGAAAATAACGGTTTTCCTACATTTGAGCAAATATTAAGAGTTTGAGGGTTAGACTGAGTTCAGAAATAATCAAATAAAGCTAGTTGTATTTATGTTCACTGAGTACATAGCCTGCTGGATTTATACCCAGTTTTCTCCCTTTGCCCTGCAAAACAAATTGATTTCCAAATTTTAATGAAGCATCATTTAAGACATGCATATAGCTACCAAGGAGATTCCCCCTGAAATTTTATACTCAATACAAAAATTGTTCTCAACACTAAAAAAAGGAAAATCATTTGTAATAGATGTGACAGCTATCGAAGCCTACAACACATATTAAGGATGATTTGAGAAGATTCAGAGGGAGAGTCGGATTTATGTCGAATGCATTATCTGTGCAAATTTCTGATCACGACAATTAATCTCTTTGTTTTTGGAGTTTCTCCCAAATTATTTTTTTTCAAATGACGAAGTCCTCAAGGGAAGCTCATAGCTCTTAAATAAAGTCTCTTCTCTTCGAGTTCCTATTTTTCCTTTTCAAGAAGATTCTGTATTGAATAAACAGAGAGTAGCTTTGCAAGGCGGTGAGAGAAGAAGGTCAGATTGATTCATGAAGAGCGGACATGCTGTGCTGAAGTAACACTGCTCACACAGACGAAGGGAGTGTTCTACAAAACGTAGGCCAACTGAGTTAGCTAGTGATACCAATAGTATATATTACCTTTAAAAAGAATAAAAGAGTGATCATTTTGATCCCTCAAAATAGGAAAAAGGCATTCAATAAACTAAAATAGATTAGATAGATAATGACTATTAAATATTCATGTTGGAATTTAATACCTTTTTTTTTATCTATTTAGAATTTACTTTCAAGTACCATACTATCCATCTTTTTGAAATGAAGGATTTTCCTTTCCTTAGGCCATCTATATATTAATTTAAAGATGGAACACATTGTTCTCATTACCCTTGGCAATAAGGATTTTTTTTATAACTTATTCTTAGTATATACCTTTGACTCATACTCTTTTATTTCAGGCATACAACTCAGGATTTGTAATGACATACATATGGCTAGAGGTGCTTGAAAAGAAAATCTGTGCTTCTAGAATACTAAATGCAAACTAAAGGCTCATCACTGTAAACAGAATTTGGAGACTAGAAATGGAAGATGGGACACAGTTTTTAAAGGGATTATTAAAATCTAACAAGGCTGCACTTTGTGTAGACTATATAAAATATAAAAATCTATATTTCCACGCCTGTCTCCAGGGCTACAGGGTGATTTAAGGTCAGCCAACTAATGCAGTAAATTCTATGGCCAGAGTGAATGGTCAGGAGTGAACATGTGATCACAATGAGATACAATGACATTATTTCTGTTAAATATTCAGATAGAATCCATTAACCCAGGTGTCTCTGTATCTTGGAGCCAAATGGGTGCTTAGCTTAGGTCTTTATGAATATGGTTATGTTGTCTGTTGAGTGAACCTCCTGGATCACTGGACTATGCAGGATAATACAGATGTGCTAGAAAAGAGGCACGCATTCTTTCAGGGTGGGACAGTCACCAGAAAGGAGGACACGAGCCTGAAAATGAGGAGGAAGCTCGGGAAAAAAGCCAAGAGCAAGAAAAATTAAAAGGCAGAACAGAAACAAATTATTCCAAATAATTTGAGCTTCTGGATTAAACTGTGTCTATACTACTACTCTGGGCTTTGCAGTTTTATGAGTCAATAAGTCCAGTTGGGCAAAAGCCAGTTTACATTGATTTATTGTCATTTGCACAGGAAAGGAGTCCAGATTGATACAATATGGTTTAAAGCAATTTTGTTTGAATAAATCTTGTTCCCGTCACATTGGACACCAGGGACAGCACCATGGAGCCCCGGGTTTTGAGGTGCTGTCCTGCCCCAAGTGGAAGTAGAAAATAGACAATCAGATCTTCAGCTGGTCGTTACATTGTGTGTTATATGCACACAAAACAAACCCAGTTCTTCTAGGTTTGAAATGATTGAACTCGTAATCGAGGTAAAAACACATTACGTGAAATCTACCCTCAAATGAATGTTTGAGTGAACAGGTCAGTACTATTATTTTATGCACCTTGCTGCAGAGCAGATATCCAGAGTGCTTGCATGTTGCATGACTGATACTCTTCTCCTGCCTAACAGCTACTCCACATTTCCTTTCCCCCAGCCCCTGACATGCACAGCTATCCTCTCTTCTTCTATGGCAGTGACTGTTTTAGGAACCTCATGGTAATGAAATTATGCGGTATTTGTCTCTCTCTGGTTTATTTTATTTAGCATAATGTCCTCAACGTTCACTAACTCAGCACATATAGCAGGATATACTTTGTTTTCAAGGCTGACTAATATTCCATTGTGTGTATAAAGCCCATTTTTTTCATCCACTTACTTATCGATGGACATCTAGGTTGTTTTCAGTACTTAGCTATTGCCTGTAATGTTGTAATGAATGTGGGGGTGCAAGTATTTCTTCAGGATCTTGATCTCAGATCTTTTGGATAAATATCTGGAAGTTAAATGGCTGGCTCATATAGTAGTTCACTTCTTCATTTTGTGAGGAAAACCCATCTTGCCTTCCATGCGGGCTACACAGTTTTCTATTCCCACCAACAGTATACGAAAGTTCCAGTTTCTCCACATCCTTACCACACTTCTTATTTTCTAATTTTTGTTGGTTTGCTTGTTTGATAGTGGCCAGCCTAACAGGTGTCAGGTGGTACCTCATTGCGATTTTAATTTACATTTTCCTGATGAGTGATGTTGAGCATCTTTCCATATGTCCGTTGGCCATTTGTAGGTCTTCTGTGGAGAAATGTCTATTCAAGGTTTTTTTGCCCATTTTAATCAGATTATCCCTTTGGTTGTGGGTTTTGTTGTGGTTGTTGTTTATTTCTTTGCTGTTGAATGTAGGAGTTTCTTATGCATTGTCGATATTAACCCCTTCTCCAATATATGGTTTGCAAATATTTTCTATGTCATGGGTTTGCCTTTTCATTCTGCTGTTTCCTGTGCAGCGTGGAAGTCTTGTCTGATGTAGTCCCCCATGTCTATTTTTGCTTTGATGGGTGTGCCTTTCAATCCTACAGAAACAATTAAATATAGCAATTATGAAAACAGCATATCGTTTCTTTCAATACTATCAATTTTTTTGTTTATTTGCATTTAACTAAATAATAATTATTATTGAGAGGTTATTGGGAACCATGCAGTCTCCTAAGCAATGTACATATGGTGATTGATGTAAAAAGGATAGCCCTGTAAGGTATGTGCATTTTATTCACTTTTTTCCAGGTAGAAAAACTAGAGCACAGTGAGATTGAACTATATACCAGGGGGTGGATTCAAGCACAGGCGGCTTGACTGTGGAATCCGTACATTTAAACATTTGATGCTGTTGCCTCTCCACTATGTTATGGCCTGTGTAATTGACTAAGTAAATATTAGCGTGTAAATGAATGAAAGGTTAAGTTAATCAACAGATGATTGACATGATAAGAAATTACTAGAGTTACCATTTAGAAGTATTTTAGGAGGAAGACCTAAATTTGGAAAGTTGTATTAATCAACGTATTCTTGATATGAGAAAGAATTTCTATATTTATTTAATGTTTATTTTTTAGAAAGAGAGAGTGGGGGAGGCACAGAGGATCTGAGGCTGGCTTGAGCTAACAGCAGAGAACCCTATGTGAGGCTTGAACTCACAGGCCACAAGATAATGATGACGTGAGCAGAAGTTGGATGCTTAACCTACTGAGCCACCCAAGAGCCCATATTATTTACTTATTTTAAGAGATAGAACATCATCTCTATATCTTAGTTGGTTATTGATAAATACTTCCTTTATAGGACCCGATATTGAGCAATAAGATACTATAATTTATTATTCTTTAAATTATTGTATCAGCCTAGAGGCAAACTCACAGCAATTGTAAGCATTCTCATATGAATCTTTTATAAGGATGCCTTTTGGGATGTATAAAGACATGGCCACAAGGCCACTTTCACCATGAAGGGACAAGCTTAAGGCTAATGTCAATATACTAAAGATGGTAGTATAGAAAGAAAGTCTTTGATGAGATCACTGGGCTGTTGACATTACTTCCAGAATTTCTAGTAAGTGAATAATCTATACCAATATTGTTTAAGTCATTTTACTTTTCAGTTAACACACACACAATAATTTTCTCTAACACACACTAAAATTTAGATACCAATTATACAGCTTTTAAAATACTGTATCAATTTGTTTGTACTAAAATTAATTATTTGGGGCATCTGGGTGGCTCAGTCAGTTGAGCGTCTGACTTCAGCTCAGGTCATGATCTCAGGTTTGTGGTTTCGAGCCCCACGTCAAGCTCTGTGCAGACAACTAGCTCAGAGCCTGGAGCCTGTTTCGGATTCTATGTCTCCCTCTTTCTCTGATCCTCCCCTTCTCTCTCTCTCTCTCTCTTTCAAAAATAAAGAAGACATTAAAACATTTTTAAATAAAATAAAATAAAATTCAATATTTGTGATTAACAACCATTTCAAGAATATCGGCACTTTTAGAAGCACCCCACGACATTTATAGAAAAAAGGACTGGGTAGCAGAAAAACAAAATACCGAATGCATAGTTCGCAGCTGGAAATTCCGGAAGTCATGTCATCCTTTATCCACAACGCTTTCCCTAAATCAGTTTCAAGAATTATCAAATAGCAAAAATGTCCCTGAATAAAGTCATTGGCACAGGTTGTGGGTGGTAGAGACTTGGTGGAGAAGAAGCAGGTGCGGGAGAAGCAGGTGGAGGAGGGGACAGATCCCACCGGAAGCGCTAGGACAGGCTGCCATATTCACAGACGCGCGCTCCCCAGAAAAAGGTGGGATGTCAGCAAGACGCAAGACACTCCCTCACAAGCTGTATGCTTCTTTCTGTGACACAATACATTCCTATTTTCTCATTCAAGGTTGCGGGTTTTATTCATTTAAAGATACTTAAATTTTTGAAAAGTGAACAGATAAACTCAGTATGATGTGGGTTTTTTTGTTTTGTTTTCTTTTCTTTTCTTTGTCTGTCACCGTTACCTAAAGGCAATTTCTAGTATCTGGTGAGAAAGTGAATGATAAGATTGGATATGTCATTTTGTAGACAAGAAAAGAAACCACCAAGGACTGTGTGAATATGATGCTCACGCCCCCTTTATCCATCTTATTTCCTTTGCTCAGCTGTTGATCCACTGTATCAAAAACTGACCCAAAACTTGGGTCACACAAACTTCGGGCTAGTGATAATACCAACCTGTGGTAAGAAGTTGGCATTAGTGGACATAAGAAGGAAAAAAGTTATTGTGTTTCCAAATAAACTCTTGGTTATATTTTGTTCAGAAAAGCAAATCTAAGGACACACAAAAATTTATGGACACACAAAAATTTATATATTAATGAACACCTGAAATAACACTGTATAATTCTTAACTTGGAAGGGCCTCTGATTCTGGAGTTGACACTGGACCAATGGAGACGCTTTGAACATCTCTTTACAAAGTTAATTTTTCCCAAATAACATCTGGATATGGACAGAAAAAAAATATAACCATGAAAGACTTTTAATGAAAAACAGCTACCTCCTCTTTTCCTTTTTCCCTCTTTCCCTCCACGGCAATTGGTTTTTCATCCTTTACCTTTTCATTTGGGTGGTAACCCTGTATCTTTGAAGTTACTTAGACTATTGTATCTTAAGTTCTTAAGATCAACGTGAGACATGATCTATTTACTTCTTATTATGACAGCTAAAGATTTATCTATTATTCACTGCATACAATCTCCCCTGCTTCACCCTTCGGCGAGATTTGCAGTATATTTACTGAAATAAAAAATGAATATTTAGTGTGTACAATAAGATTATCATGTAAATACTGTCCACTCCAAAGTCCAAAGGTTGTACCATGATTCTATTCCTTTCACTTAGGAATTTTGTTTTTCACTGGAGTTTCTTTCTTTTTTTTTTTTAATATTTTTATTTATTTCTAGGAGAGAGACAGCGTGAGCAGGGGAGGGTCAGAGAGAGAGGGAGACACAGATTCTGAATTAGGCTCCAGGCTCCGAGCTGGCAGTCAGCACAGAGACCGACGCGGGGCTCGAACCCACGAACTGCAAGATCATGGCCTAAGCAAAAGTCGGACGCTTAACCGACTAAGCCACCCAGGCGCCCCTTTCACTGGAGTTTCTGACTTTTTCTTACTGTAATTTCCTCTTCGTAACAAAATTGTTTTTAAAAAAGTTTCACCTAACAAGTGTTCTAGGAGAACTATGTATTTTTTTTTCTCTTGGTAATCTCTAACCTAAATGCTCTCTCTGCCAGCTCCTAACTGACCCTTGGTAACCTCTCATCTAAATGTCCCCCTCTTCCAGCTCTCATTCATTTGTGCTTCAATACACTATTTCTTGTTTCTTCAGCATAGTGGGTATTTGGTATGTGTTGCTCTGTCAGCATCCATGAAATCTTTTGGGGGAATCACCTTATCCTACTCCCAAATAATATGATTTCACTGACAATGACTTTCATAATAAGAGGTGGTTTCTGAACAGGTTAAACTATTTAACTAATTGCTCTTATTCCAGTTTTGCTGGAGTAACCACTTTGGGCCAAGAAGAGTGATCAAGTCTTATATTTTTATTATTGTGTCTGTGTCTGTGTGTGAGGTTATGTGTATGTGTGTGTGTGAGAGAGAGTGTACGTATATGTGTGTGTGTGAGTGTGTGTGTGAGTGTGTGTGTGTGAGAGAGAGAGAGAGAGAGAGAGAGACAAAGAGAGAGAAAAGCTCTCTTTTCTCCTATGAGCATAAGGCTAGAGGATGTGTCTGCATCTGCTGCATTCCTCTGCTGTCAGAGAAAGAGAGAATTGAGTCCACAGGTGGAAGAGTGACCTAAAATGTGGAGGGAATCAAAATGGAGAGTAATATTTGAGACTCACACCATCCCCGCCCCTAAACTGTTATACAAATGAGTAAAGAAGATCCATTCCAATATTATGATTGTTAATATTATTGCTGCTGCTGGGTTTTTTTTTTAATTGGTGTTCAGATGTTTAAAATGAAAAGTGACCTTGGGGCCCCTGGGTGACTCAGTCAGTTGACCATCCAACTCTTGATTTCAGCTCAGGTCATGATCCCATGGTTCATGGGTTTGAACACATCGAGCTCTGTGCTGACAATGTGGAGTCTGCTTGTGATTCTCAATCTCTCTCTTTCCCTCTCTCTTTCTCTCTCTCTCTCTCTGTCTCCATCCTGTGCATGCTCTTTCTCTCTCTGTCTTTCAAAATAAACTTAAAAAATATAAATAAACAAATAAACAAACAGACAAATAAATGTTTTTAAAGTGAAAAAGGACCTAACTGATACATCAGATCTAACACATTTTGTTTTAATATTTTGTTTGGCTGACCAATTATGGGAAGAACCCAAATGTCCATCAAATGATGAATGGATAAAGAAGATGTGGTTTATATATACAATGGAATACTACTTGGCAATGAGAAAGAATGAAATCTTGCCATTGACAGTAATATGGATGGAACTGGGGGTTATTATGCTGAGTGAAATAAGTCAGTCAGAGAAAGACATATATGTTTTCATTCAGATGTGGAACTTGAGAAACTTAACAGAAGACCATGGGGGAAGAGAGGGGGGAAAAATAGTTTCAAACAGAAAGGGAAGAAAATTGTAAGAGACTCTTAATTACAGAGAACAAATGGAGGGTTGATGGGGGTAGGGCAGGGGAGAGGAGAAAATGGGTGATGGGCACTGAGGAGAGTACTCTGGAGGAGCACTGGGTGTTGTATGTAAGCGATGAATCATGGGAATCTACCCCCAAAACCAAGAACACACTGTATACACTGTATGTTAGCCAACTTGACAATAAATTATATTAAAATAATAATAATATTTGTTTGGCTGAAATGCTTTGTCATGTAATTTCCTGAGAAATGCTTGCAAGGGGAGGAAATTGTTCTGAGTTCTTCCGTGACTGGAAAGTCTTTTATTTGACTTCCATTTAATTGATAGCTTTGCAAGGTATAACATTTTTAGATTGAAAACATTTTTTCTTTCACATTTTGAAAGCATTTAGAGTCTGGTACTGAAAATAAAAAGTAAAAGAAAATAATTGTGAAACTCTTTCTTGTGTAATTTAACTGCATTTTTATTTCTGGAAATATTCAGAATATTCTCATTTCTGATTATCTTAAATTTTATGAGATTTCATCTTGGTATATTAGTTGCTTTTGTTTTTATTCATCTTGGTAGAAATCTCAATGTGTACTTCAGTTTGGAGGCTTTCTCAAGTATCTGTTTGTCCATATTTTGTTTTGTATTTTTAAAGAATAATGTGATTAAAAGATAGTGGGAACTTTGGGTACATTTATAAGACTTGTCCCTTGTCAGATTTGCTTAAGAATGATTGGAAGCAAGCTAGATATAATTATGCTGGGAGATAACCAAATTCTAGACTATGGATTACTCTTCTACTAAGAAAATGTAATTTCTGCAGCGATGAAAGCTTGGACCTCCTGCCCGGGGACTGGGAAGGAACACAGACGCCAGACACGCAAAAACTTGTGTGTGAATGTGGGGAATGAGTCTACAATTGTATACAAACATTTTCAGTTAATTCTCCTCTTTGTAGCCTGGATGCATGTCCACCCCTCTCTGTACTTTGCATCTCCAGCACTAAGTGAAGTCGTGATGCCAGAATCACAGGGCAGATGCTGGCAGATGGACGGAAAGGCTGGGGTAACTGGGCGAGCCAGTGTGAGTATGTTGTGTAAGAGGGGCAGAGGGCTTCTATCCACAATGAAGTTCAAAGGGCCTACCATCAACTATCAGCTCAATCCCAGCATGAGGAAGGAGCTGGTGACAAGGGCACCGGCACCTGCAAATGTTTGTTTGTGGCCCTTCTCCTTATGCCAGGGCATGTGGCAAGAGCGGTCGTTGCAGACTTACCCATACTGATAGCAATGGAGATAACAGGACCCTAAAAGAGAACAAGTGGATAGAGCCTCACCATTATCATGTAGGATTGAGAACAGGAAAGAAGGCTAATCCACTGAAAGTTATGGGGCTAATTAACAGAACACAGGGACGCTAAGAACAACGTGGATGGGAAGTCAGCGGGGCACTATCAGAGCAAGTCAAGGAGATATGCCCAGGACGTTGAGAGTCGCCCAAACGCCCAAATCCATTGCTCTATTTCTGGACCCAAGCCGGCGTTCTGAATGGACCCACTGACTGAAGGCAGGCCATGTCTCCAGAAGAATGGACTCAACATGCCACTCGGCAATGTTTCCTCTGTCCTTCCGCCAAGGGGCCTACAGTCCTTTCTGTGGATGAGTGAGTTCTAGGTGTACTAGTTTCTAAAGGCTGGTATAACAAGGCAACTTAAACAAAATAAGTTTATTCTCTCTCATCTCTGGAGGCTAGAAGTCTCAGATCAAGGTATCGGTAATGTTGACTCCTTTTTTTCGTTTTGTTTTGTTTTAATTATTTGAGAGTGAGAGTACATGTGAGCAGAGGCAGGGAAGAGAGAGAGAGGGAGAGAAAGAATCCTAAGGAGGCTCCCAGCTGTCAGTTCAGAGCCTATTGTGGGGCTTGAACCCACCAACTGCGAGATCATGACTTGAGCCAAAATCAAGAGTCTGACACTGAACCAACTAGCCAGGGCTGGCTCCTTCTGAGGCCGTCAGGGAGAGTCTGTTTCAGGCCTCTCCCTCAGCTTCTGCTAGCTTGCTGGCCATTTTTAGTGTTCTTCAGCTTGTAGAAACAGTAACCCAAACTCTTCCTTCATGTTCACGTGACTCATTCTGGGTTTTTGTCTGGGTCCAAATTTTGTTTTATAAGGACACCAGTTAGTACAGCCTACCCCTTCCGGTATAACCTCATCTTAACGACTACATTGGCAATGGCCTGTTTCCAATTCAGGTCACATTTGAAGCACTGGGGGCAGGATTTTGACATATATATACTGGGAGAATGCAGCTCAACTAATACCACTGAGAAGAGTATGTCAAAGCATTTTGAGGACGCTGGATGCAGGGTCCAGGCTGAGGTTATTATCTAAAGCCTCCTGGTAAAGTCATGACCCCTGTTGGAATGGGGGCACACGGGAGCCAGGTAACAACTGTCACTCATCAAGGGAGGGCCAAGCACAAGCCTGTGACACTGCCCCCCACCCTCAGCCAAGGTAGTGAATAAAAACTGTGGTGCAATGGAGGTGGGGGGCAGGAAGTGGAGTGTGACAGAAATCAGAGCCACCTTTAAGAATATAGGGGCACTTGTGTGGCTCAGTCGGTTGAACATCTGCCTCTTGATTTCAGTTAAAATCATGATCTCAAGGTTGTGAGATCGAACCGTACTTGGGCTCCATGCTGACTGTGGAGTCTGCTTATGATTCTGCCCCACTTTGTGTTCCTCAACCTGCTCTCTCTGTATGTCTCTCTCTGTCTCTCTCTCTCTCTCTGTCTCTGTCTCTGTCTCTCTCTCTCTCAAATAAAAGAAAAGAAAAGAAAAAAGAAATTTAAAAAGAAAAATATATAGAGGCGCCTGGGTGGCTTAGTCGGTTAAGCGTCCGACTTTCGCTTAGGTCATGATCTCGCGGTTCGTGGGTTCGCGCCCTGCGTCGGGCTCTGTGCTGACTGCCAGCTAGAGCCTGGAGCCTGTTTCAGTCTGTGACTCCCTCTCTCTCTCTGACCCTCCCCTGCTCAAGCTGTCTCTCTCTCCTAGAAATAAATAATATTATATATGTATGTATATATAAATCAGGGGTAAGGAAGCTACAGCCTGGGGGCCAAATCCAAACTGAACCCTATTATTTTATGGTTCATAAGCTAAAAATAGTTTTTATGATTTCAGAGGAACCTAGAACCAAAGAACGAGAAGAATATGTCACAGGAATCAGATATGGCACAAAAATCCCAAAATAGGTGACTTGGGTGACTCAGTCATTTAAGCATCAGACGCTTGATTTTGGCTAAGGTCATGATCTCACAGTTCATTAGATGGAGCCCCCTGTGAGGATCTGTACTGACAGTCCTGAGCCTGCTTAAGATTCTCTCTCTCCCTCTCTCTCTGTCACTCCCCTGTTCACACGTGCACTCTTACTCTCAAAATAAACTTTTTTTTTAAAGCTTCAACAAGATACTTGGAAATTGAATCCAACAGCACATAAAAAGAATTATCCATCATGATCGAGTGGGATTCATTTCTGGGTTACAGGGCTTGTTCAATATCTGCAAATCAATCAATGGATACATCACATTAACAAAAGAAAAGATAAAAACCATATGATCCTGTCAATAGATGCAGAAAAAGCTTTTGTATTTAAAGTATTTAAGAAAAAATATAGCGTACCTTCTTAATAAAGAGCCTCGAGAAAGTAAGGATAGAAGGAACTTACTTAAACATCATAAAAGCCATCTATAAGAAGCCCTCAGCTAACATCATCCTCAATGGGGAAAACTGAGAGCTTTCCCCCTGAGATCAGGAACAGGACAGGGATGTCCACTCTCACCACTGTTGTTCAACATAGTGCTGGAAGTCCTAGCATCAGCCATCCGACAATAAAAGGAAATAAAAGGCATCAGAATTGGTAAACAAGAAGTCAAACTTTCACTTTTTGCAAATGACATGATATTCTACATAGAAAACCTGAAAAAATCCACCAGAAACCTACTAGAACTGATCCATGAATTCAGCAATGTTGCAGGATACAAAATCAATGTACATAAATCGGTTGCATTTTTATACACCAATAATGAAGCAACAGAAAGAGAAATCAAGAAACTGATCCCATTCACAACTGCAAAAAAAAACCAAACAAACAAACAAACAAAAAAACCATACAATACCTAGGAATAAACCTAAACAAAGATAGAGGAGATCTGTATGATAAAAACCATAGAAAACTTATGAAGGAAATTGAAGAAGACACAAAGAAATGGAAAAACATGCCATGCTCATGGGTCTGAAGAATAAATGTTAAAATGTCATTATACCTAAAGCATTCAATGCAATCCCAATCAAAATTGCACCAGCATTCTTCTCAAAACTAGAACAAACTATCCTAAAATTTGTATGGAACCACAAAAGACCCCAAATAGCCAAAGTAATATTGAAGAAGAAAACCAAAACGGGAGGCATCACCATCCCAGACTTTAGCCTCTACTACAAAGCTGTCATCATCAAGACAGTGTGGTACTGGCACAAAAACAGACACACAGACCAATGGGAAAGAATAGAGAATTCAGGATTGTACCCACAAATGTATGGCCAAATAATCTTTGACAAAGCAGGAAAGGGTATTCAATTAAAAAAAAAAAGACAGCCTCTTTAACAGATGGTGTTGGGAGAACTGGACAGCAACATGCAGAAGAATGAAACTAGATCATTTTCTCACACCATACACAAAAATAAACTCAAAATGGATAAAGGACCTGAATGTGAGACAGGAAATTATCAAAATCCCAGAGGAGAAAGCAGGAAACAACCTCCTTGACCTCAACTGCAGCAATTTCTTACTTGACATATCCCCAAAAGCAAAGGAATCAAGAGCAAAAATGAACCACTGTAACCTCATCAAGATAAAAATCTTCTGCACGACAAAGGAAACAATCCATGAAACTCATAGGCAACCAACGGAATGGGAAAAGATAGTTGCAAATGGCATATCAGATAAAGGGCGAGTATCCAAAATCTATAAGGAACTCACCAAACTCCACACCCAAAAAACAAATAATACAGTGAAGAAATGGGCAGAAGATATGAACAGACACTTCTCCAAAGAGGACATCCAGATGGCTAACAGATACATGAAACGATGCTCAGCGTCCCTCCTCATCAGGGAAATAACAAATCAAAACCACACTGAGATACCACCTCATGCTGGTCAGAGTGGCTATAGTGAACAAATCAGGAGACTCTAGATGCTGGCGAGGATGTGGAGAAACGGGCACCCTCCTACACTGTTGGGGGGAATGTAAGCTGGTGCAGCCCCTCTGGAAAACAGTGTGGAGGCTTCTCAAAAAATTAACAATAGAACTCCCCTATGACCCAGCAATAGCACTGCTAGGAATTTACCCAAGGGACACAGGAGTGCTGATGCATAGGAGCACATGTACCCCAATGTTCATAGCAGCAAGCTCAACAATAGCTAAAACATTGAAAGAGCCTAAGTGTCCATCAACGGATGAATGGATCAAAAAGATGTGGTTTATCTATACCATGGAATACTACATGGCAATGAGAAACAATGAAATCTGGCCATGTGTAGCAACATGGATGGCTTGAGGGTGTTATGCTGAGTGAAATAAGTCAGGCAGAGAAGGACAGATACCATATGTTTGCACATATAAGTGGATTAGGAAGAAGCTAACGGAGGACGATATGGGAGAGGAAGGGGAAAAATAGTTGGGGAGAGGGAGGGAGGCAAAGCATGAGAGACTCTTGAATGCTGCGAACAAACTGAGGGCTGATGGCGGTGGGGGTGAGGGGAAGGGGGGTGATAGGCATGGAGGAGGGCGCTTGTGGGGATGAGCACTGGGTGTTATATGGAAACCAACCTGACAATAAAGTATTTAAGAAAAAAAAATTTTAAATTGAAAGCTTAGAATATTTACTATCTGATCCTTTAGCGAAACCCTCTGCCATCTGGATCTCATTGATTCAGAGCCCAAATATATAGCTGTTTAATAACTACTGACCAGCCTGGTCCCTAGAGCCAAAGGGCAGGTGCTGGAGGGCTGTGGAACACTATTACAGCCATGACCCTGTTTGCTAGGGCCTCCGTTACACACCATCTGTCAAATCTATGGTTTTCTGTTCCATCGGAAGAGAGGACACCATCAGCAGACATCGGGACTTCAGCTCCTTCAGGATTTGTCTCAGCACCTCACTAGCTGCCCCACCCAGGGAATTCTGCGGCTAATAAAACCTTCAGGCTAACTCTGGCCAGTGGGTTATGCTCCAGAACGTCCTCTGGGCTTGGCTGAGGCTTTACGGGGTCTACACTGCATTGTGCCTTTTCCCTCTGAACACTCTTGCTCACCATTGCCTCTTTGGTACTCACAGTCCTCAACCCCTAATCAACACCCCTCGTTCCACAGGGCATCCTGCTTCTGCTTCCAGAAAAGGCGACTTTCGACTGTCACCAATTGGACTTTATGTGGGGCAATAATTACCCTTCTGCTCTGGTTTGGGCTCCAGCAGCTGGTTAGACCTGAACAGAGAGGCTTTGAATGTATTAATTCAACAGAAGAAATAATAGAAATAAATCCCATAGCAAGCAAATAAATATCTTGCCCGATTAAGGTAAAGTAGTGAACATTCCTTCAGGCTGCAGGTATCTACATTCCTTGATCTCGCCTTGACCCAGGGTAAGCCATGGGCTTTGCTGAGCCCCGTTCCCTCTTCCTGTAAAATGCCTTGATTCGCCAGGTTGCCTGTGGTTCAGATCAAGCACTCACTTGAAGTCACCAGATCTAAAATATATGTTTCTATTCTTCTCACTATAGTTTGAACAACATCGAAAGAAGCGTTTTACTCCCCAAATCAAGATTTTATGAGCATGAAAAGTTTCCTAATGCAAATTTATAAATATTAATCTATGACTATAAATAGGAAATGCCCTGCTGCCTTCAGGACATTCTATCCCCATAAGTTTTGTCACAAATGTGCTTTGCATGGAAAGAAGCACGCTTTTAGCCAGGGATGATGATCCGACTTCACTATTGTCCATATCCTTGAAAATAATTACCGTGTCCTTAAGGAGAATGCAGATGACAGAACTTGATCATATAGTTTTCCCAATAGGACATTTTCTTTTCTTTTTCTTTAAAGACTGGAGTAGAATCTCATTGCTTTCTTATTGAATGCTAGTAGAAATTATTTTGTCTTTTTGAACGGATGAAAATACAATTTATTTTTTTCCTTTATAGTTTATTGTCAAGTTGGTTTCCGTATAACACTCAGTGCTCATTCCAACAAGTGCCCTCCTCCATGCCCGTCACCCCCTTTCCCCTCTCCCTCACTTCCATCAACCCCCAGTTTGTTCTCAGTATTCAAGAGTCTCTTATGGTTTGCCTCCCTCCCTCTTCTTAACTATTTTTCCCCTTCCCCTTCCCCATGGTCTTCGGTTAAGTCCTGTTCCACACATGAGTGAAAACATATGGTATCTGTCCTTCTCTGCCTACTTATTCCATTTAACATAACACCCTCGAGTTCCATCCACGTTGCTACAAATGGCAAGATTTCATTCTTTCTCATTGCCATGGAGTATTCCATGGTATAGATAAACCACATCTTCTTGATCCATTCATCTGTTGATGGACACTTAGGCTCTTTCCATGTCTTGGCTATTGTTGAGAGTGCTGCTATGAACATTGGGTACATGTGCCCCTGTGCATCAGCACTCCTGTGTCCCTTGGGTAAATTCCCAGCAGTGCTATTGCTGGGTCATAGGGGAGTTCTATTGTTACTTTTTTGAGGAACCTCCACACTGTTTTTAGAGGGGCTGCACCAGTTTACCTTCCCACCAACAGTGTAGGAGGGTGCCCACTTCTCCACATCCTCGCCAGCATCTAGAGTCTCCTGATTTGTTCATTTTATCCACTCTGACTGGCGCGAGGTGGTGAGAAAATGCAATTTATAAATCACATGAGTTACATGCTGGTGTTTTGTTTTCTAAGTCTCTGCCATGAAAATGCCTGGTAACATAGGTGTGCACTGGACACACACACAAAACTGCCTTGTGGCCTAAGCCACGGCCACTCTGTGCTGGCATTAGGCTGCAGCTCCCTGGAGTCCTGGAAATGCGATCCAGACTAACTAAACAAGAATGTGAGGCATTTTCCCTTTGTTGTGTCAGTCAGAGGAGAACTTAATTTGGAATGAAGAACATTTTATCCAATCAATATCCATTACTTTTTTAATGTTCTCTTTCTTTTGATCAAACCCAAACCTCTTTGATTAGAATAAGATACGCAAGCAAATCCACTCCAAATTATGTAGTTCTAATTAAATGCTGTTAATTGAAAAACGTAACTAAGTTTTTATTCGGCAAATTTTATGACTAGAGCATTTTAATTAAGTAGAATTTCCAAGCGATATTGATAATAGTATTCAGTTTTAAATTGAGAACAAAATCTCCTAACTTCAGGAAAATGAAAGGGGTAAAGGAGACCATATTTCTTTTGTCCTTAATGAAAAAGCATGCTGACCCGGTTAATAGGACCTCACAGCGCCACCGATGACCAGTGTGTTTCAGCCATTAGACGCAGAAGCAGGGAGGCGACTTCAGGCAGGCACGGGGAGCGGGTGGTTTAGGAACAGTTGGCTGAGTTGGTTACTCGGCAAAGCTGTAACCGCTGCCGATGTGCCCATCTTGTTCTGAAGCTGCACCTGCAACATGGAAATCACAAAGCACAAGAACAATACTTCTCAGCAATTGATATGTGGGCCAAAGTGCTTCTTTACGTTTGTTTGCTAAAGTCTATCCTTGCGCCTCTAACGGAGGCTTTCATTAAAATCAGCAGACTCCCTGCAAGATTCTAGAATCAGGCTTTTGTAAAGCTCACACTTCTCCCTGCACGCGCCGCTTTGTCCGCTGTCTGAGCTCGTGTCTTGCTCATGTGCCCCTTTGGCTGGGGACAGGCCGGTCCTTCTGTGCCCTTTTTATCCGCTTGGTCCTCAAAGAAAGGGCCGAAGGCCGAAGTGACTTGATCATGATGAGCAGAATTAGGTGATGAAGGGAGAGTGGAGGACAGTTCATCTTTACCCAGAGACTTGTGATGTGAAAGTGGGAGGAGAGAGGACCTCCATTCCGGAAGCTTCTGTCCAACGTTTACTGGTTTGAAGTCACAATAGGCCTCTACTCATGTAGGAAACTGCAGCTTTATTCTAATTTTCAAGCAGTGATTTGGATAAATAAATGGGTGACGTGGGGTGCCATGAGGGAAAATGAAATTGCATAATTGTAGTAACAGAACAAAATCAAGTAAGCTAAAAGTTGTTTTATGTCTCCCCCCTTCGTTTCACTTGTTTTGACGAGAACCCCGAATGTATTAAGATTGGTTCATATTCAGTGCCAAAATTCCTGCTCATAATGTCACGTGGGGTATAGTGTGGTCCAGCGGTAAAATAAAAGCTATATTCATATGATAGTGTGTTCAGTGAACGTTATACTCCATGAGTGGATTATAAAGTTATCCTTTAGCACATTACAAAGAACAAAAGATTTGAGCTTCTTGCTGTAACTATGGAAACAGTATAGTCTTAAAAACAGTCACAAACATTATCAGAATATAAAGCAAGTGTATCCTGTATTTTTTACGTCTAAACATAATAGACACTTTACAACCCTGAGCATTTGTCAAAAATGCTACTATATAGACACTAATAATTACGTTCAATAACCCCCTTGAGTTTATGACACTATATCATAGTAGGACAGTGAGATGTATTCATGAAAATTATAATGTAAATTTGACAGGAACAAACAACATTGAAATTAATGTAGTTATTTTAAATATTTTTAAATGTATAAAATATATGTGAAAGCTGCTTCCCTTAAGAGAGGTTTAGTTCTAAATACGTTTACTCTGTCTACTAATAAGACTTTTAGTGGCCTACAGGCCAGGCTTCTAATTAAATTACTTATTCTATGTAAGGTTGAACATTGAAAAAGAGAGAATGTCAGTGAAAACATTCAGAATTCAGTCACCACAGACTGTATTTCACCTAATTCAACAGCATGAAGCACAGAGCATTCATGTAATTTTTATAACACTGACTTGCAATGGATGGAAAAAAATTGAATCTTTTGAGAGAGAGAATAAAAACCATTCATTTGGCTCTTATATGAGTTCCCACAAGTTCTGTAAATTCTTTGTAACATGGAAGAAACGTGTTCACAGTTGAAATGCTCTTTACTCCAGGGGAGGAATCTAGCAATAGAGAATTGATGATATTTTAAAGTCCTGGTCAGGATAAAATGCAGCACTGTTAAACTGTTAATGTTAAGTGAGGTCCCATATCTTTCTACCCATATTTTCTAATTTCTCCGCCATTTCTATTTTAGACTCAAGTATACAAATGTACATGTTACGATTTTTATGTTCAAGGGCACTTACTCTGCATAAGTGCTGTGAAATAAATAGAAGTTTGTTTTATGCATTCTTTTCCTATGGACCAAACAGCATGTTAATAAAATTAAGAAGCAGTCCAACAAATAATTACTTTTGAGATTCAGGATGAATTGCTGTTTCAACTGAAACAATTATAAATGCTAATGGATTGCTATTCACTACTATGCACTTACTAAGAGTTTCCTTGGTCATGAGAAAGTTATTTTAAAAAATATTATTTTAAATTAATATACACAATAAACCTAAAGAATAACAAATACTCTTTGTAGTTCCTCTGCTTTGGAATCTGTCTCGCAAATTTCAAGTTGAAGTGAACTCCCTTCGTCTCCCCAGCCCCAAACCTATTTCTCCCTTTGGTTAGTGACCTCACTGTTCTCTGCTTTTCATGACATTTCAACATTCATAATCACCTCCTAGGTCTACTATCTGAACACACAATAACTGATTTACTCATTGACAGGTTGATGTACATTTGGGCTGTTCCCAGTTCAGGGTTGTTATGAATTAATCAGTTATAAACATTCTTTTTTTTTTTTTAATAGTTCATTTATTTTTGAGACAGAGAGAGACAGAACATGAGTGGAGGAGAGTCAAAGAAAGAGGGAGACACAGAATCTGAAACAGGCTCCAGGCTCTGAGATAGCTGTCAGCAAAGAGCCCAACGTGGGGCTCGAACCCACGAACAGGGAGATCATGACCTGAGCCAAAGTCGGATGCTTAACCAACTGAGCCACCCAGGTGCCCCGGTTAATAAACATTCTTATACAGGTTTTTAAAAACCATGCCCTAGTTCCTCAAGCTTTCAGTCCACATCTGATTAGTGCCTAGAGTTGATCTTAAGTAAATATCTGGCAATTATCCTTCGGATTCGGGCAATATTGTCGGTAAAAGTAGATGCGTCCCTTGTGTTTTGGCTGTAGAGTCACTGAACTTTTAAATCTGTATCTATTTCCTGCCAGACAGTGAGTTTAATATAAGATGGCCATTGTGAATTCAAAATCTGCTGAGTGGATTAATCTCTTTAGCATCTGGTAAATAGAGTGCATGATCTGTGACAAATGTTGCTAATTTTTTATTTGTCTGGTGGGCAGATGCAGCCCATATACCATTCTGTGGTAGACACGTGTGATCTAAGGGAACAATCTTTGTGATAACTTCATGGAGCCACGACACATCCGAATCAGTGATCCTAGTCCTCGTATCTGAAGTGTGAGGGAGTCTATTATCTTGGAGAATGTTTTCTCATTCATTGGCTTTTAATGGATCACTGTCTTATGGATCCAAAAACGTATTCTAAAACACGTTAAATAGAAAATGCAATTCTCTAAACAAATGAAAGTATGAAGATGACTCAACATTATTAATAAACTCATCTTCTTTACCACCTCCAGGATGGCAGGATTTACCACGACAAGAAAATAAACCTGAATTTTTACTACTAATTTTTTAAGGAAACATTATAAATAATTTTAATTGTAATTAATATTTTGTCTCCTACAAATTATTTTTTAAAAAACTACACTTGCCATTATAGAGGATAGAAATAGGTGATTGAGGGGTTAAAATTTTAAAATTAAAATATTACAGGGTGCCTGGGTAGCTGAGTCGGTTGAGTGTCCGACGAGCTCAGGTCATGATCTCACGGCTTGTAGTTCGAGCCCCACGTCAGGCTCTGTGCTGAGAGCTCAGACCCTGGAGCCTGCTTCAGATTCTGTGTCTCCCTCTCTTTCTGCCCCTCTTCTGCTTGTGCTCTGTCTCTCTCTCTCTCTCAAAAATAAATAAGCATTAACTTTTTTAATAAATAAAATAAAAATTTAGTTTGGAATAATTTTTGATTTACAGAAAAACTGCAAACGTAATACGGAGAGTGATTATCAGCCCCTCGTCCAGTGTCTCCTGATGTTGACTCGTCACAATAAGAAACCAACAAGCCTCACTATTGCCAACTCTAGCCCATACTTCATTTGCATTTCAGGTTCCCCCCCCACCCCATTAATGCCTTTTTTTTTCCTTCTAGGACTCAGTCCAGGACACCACATTGCATTTAACCCATTATGATTCTTGATAAATTCCTATAATCAAGCTTAAAATGTGTGTGTATTCATAAAATGGACTACCAACATGATGATATTATGTAGATATTTAAATAAAACAAAACAGAATGGGAAATATTAAACTGTCTAAATTTAAAATAGTAAGGAACAAGATGCTTCAAATAATTTCTAAAAATGTTTAAAAGCTCTTCAATAGGTTTATTTTTATCGTTTCCCTTATTATGTCTTTCACATTTCCCTTTTAATACTTTTCCTTCTTAGTATAAATATTTTGCTCTGAAATCGAAGAAATGATTTTGGAAAGTCTGTGAAATCCGGAAGAAAATTCAGTTGCATAACCTATAAGATAACGACTAATTTTTTAAGAAATAGAACACTTTTCCTACATAGCACTTCCTACTGTAGAAAAGGAACAGTCACGGTTGTAATAGTCAAAGAGAGGGAACAGTCATCCCAAAATGAGGTTTTCATGTTGTACATTATAAAATTCACATGTACTAGAAGCAAAATCTTTTTGGTTTTGAAAAACCTAAATGGAAACTCGGTCTCTGCCTGTAAAAAGCTGGGGCGGAAGCTGTATTTCAATAAATTGGTCTTTCAAATATTATACAAGAGGAGAAATTATGTTTTCATCATTCAATCTGACTGTAGAATTCCATCTAAATTTAGGACAGATTTCCTGAGCTGGCATCAAAGGGAAGAACCACTTGCTCATCAAAGTGTATCCACTTTGTATGATGAAAAAGGTAAATTTTAAGTACTGAGACAGAAACATAACATCTATTGGTACGTGCAAAAGCACTCCGACCTTTCTCGGGACCAGTGACCCAGCCCTCAGAACTTATGAGCCCTCCTGCATACGTCTTCCAAGCTTCAGTTCTCTACCTACAAGCTACCTGAGCAAGAGCCAAATACAAATTAATTTCTTCAACCAGAATGAATCCAGTTTCAAAGCATGACGATTTCAAACTGTAATAAAATAACAAAGTCAGTTGTATCTACGGATTCTTTTCAGGTATTTTTAGTGGCTTCCTCACTCTGCATCTAGCAGTATATTTAAGGGTGTGTTATATTGATCTTAAATGTGTTGTACTAATTCTCTTCAAATAGTGTACAGTCCCTTTCAATCAACCAGTCACTGCTATTCCACTCTTCCTTTACCATATGGGAGGTGGACAGAATTAGCATCATTTCCATTGTTCCAAACTCGCCTCTTCGGCCACCGCCCCCTCTGTGCAGTCACAAGCTTTTCTTCCACATCACTATTGTGTCAGGCTTCAAGCCACTAAAGAAAGCTGAGACAACCCACAGTGATTCACTGACTCCAGCATGATGAGCTATGATGGCCAAGGAAACAATACGAATTTGTCTACTGCTTTGTATCAAAATAGAAAGCAAACCACACAGAATGAGGCAGAAGACCAACCTACCTTGGTCAGCAGGAAGTTAGTAAGATCCTGTTACGTGTACAGTCATCGCCTCTTAAATGCCGTAGTCTCCAAGAGCCTCAGTATAATCCAGAATTGGAAGATTCCGTTTTATTTTTAAATATCTGTTTATATATTTTGAGAGAGAGAAAGAGAGAGCATGAGCACGGGATGGGCAGAGAGAGAGAGGAAGAGAATCCCAAGTAGGCTCCACGATGTCAACACAGAGCCCCATACAGGCCTTGATTTCACAAACCATGAGACCCTGAGCTGAAATCAAGAGTCAGAAGCTTAAACAACTGGACCACCCAGGAGCTCCTGAAAGACTCCATTTTAAAGAGGACATTTAAAGTTCTTGCTTTCCTAACCTCCACCCTTTATACAGGTCTCCCACCTTACCTCAGCTGGTGACAACGTCCAGGGTTCAGTCTAGCCTGTGAGTGAGAATGCTACACAGACGAGGGTGCCCGGAAGATGTCACAGCTCACGGACTCTGAGCCCTATTTTTAGAATTGTTTACTGAGATAATTAGAGCATTACTCTGTAATTTGATATCTGATTGAAAATTTAATATTTAACATAATCGATATCTTTTTTTTTCTAACCTATCATGCATAGAATGATGCCCGCACATTTTAGGCTCTCCAAATGCTTCTCCCTCCACTGTCTTCCTGTGGTTTCATTTTGGCCACACTTTTTGGAAAGAGAGAATGCTGACTGTAGGCAAAGATTCTTATTATCCCTGCCACTCGCCCACATTGAAATCTGAATAATGCTGGCGATATCGAAACATTTTAAGAAAATCAAACTCAACACACACACACACACACACACACACACACACACACCCTTGGATTCTCATTTTTTAAATTAATACATAAATTCTGTGACTTCGATGAAGCAAAGTACTATTATCCGTGCTACTTGCAATCTATTTAATAGTGGTCCTGACAGGGAAGCCAAAAACCAATATGAAGATGAGGTAGCATCACAATGAGCCAACTCTCTTGAAATTTGGTGTTTCGTTTAGAACAATTTAAAAGAATGAGGGGTTATCACATGTTCATTTGTTTACAATCCACTACTTCCAGTTATAGTCATTTATTTTGTAGATGTATAACCACAATTAATTATAATAATAAAAATAGCTAATATTACTTTAGGAATAAAGCAAGGCATATTATTCTGAAAAAATGAATTAAATGTGATATAGAACTTGGTCACCTGGGTGGCTCAGTCAGTTAAGCATTCGACTCTTGACTTTGGTTCAGGTCATGTTCTCATGGTTCACGGGTTCAAGCCCCACATCAGGCTATTTGCTGGCAGCTCAGAGGTGGTTTGGGTTCCTCTCTCTCCTTCTGTCACTGCCCTCCCCCTGCTCCTGTGCTCTGTCTCTCTCTTAAAATAAATAAATACACTTTAAAAAGTAAAATGAACTTGGCTGTATATCTGACTCTTAGGATGGGAATGGAACTTTTTCAGTTTAGTTCACTGATACAAAATTTCATATGTGTTGTATCTTTGTTTTACTAGAATATTCTGTTTATCTTATAGTAGCTACTTTCATAAATCAGTTTGTATTTGCCTATGCTTTATTTATTATATCATAAGTAGATATTTATATATCTACTTGTATATATACTTGTGTGAATTTCCAAATGCAGAGTGTTTATGGAATGTCCAGGCAAAGCCAATGATATATATATATTTTTTAAATATTCATTGAACAGTGATATATGATATATATATCATAGACTGTTCAATGAATATTTAAAATTAACTTTAGGGGCGCCTGGGTGGCTCAGTCAGTTAAGCGTCCAACTTCGGCTCAGGTCATGATCTCATGGTGTGTGGGTTCGAGCACCGTGTCGGGCTTTATGTTGACAGCCAGCTTGGAGCCTAGAGCCTGTTTCAGATTCTGTGTCTCCCTCTCTTTCTGCCCCTCCCCTGCTCATGCTGTCTCTCTCTCTCAGAAATAAATACAACGTTTAAAAAATTAACTTTAGGCCTTTATTGTTCAGTATTAATTTCTTTCTTTCTTTCCTCCTTCCTTCCTTCCTTCCTTCTTTCTTTCTTTTTTCTTTCCTTCCTTCCTTCTTTCCATATTTCTTTCCATATTTTTTCTTTCACTTTTTCCTTCTTTCTTTCTTTTTTCTTTTTTCTTTCTTTTTTCTTTCCTTTTTCTTTCCTTCCTTCTTTCCATATTTTTCTTTCTCTTTCTTTCCTTCTTTCTTTCTTTCTTTCTTTCACTTTAGACCTTTGTTTTTCAGTAATTTTTTCTTTCTTTTCTTCTTCCTTCCTCCCTCCCTCCCTTCCTCCCTCCGTCCCTTCCTTCCTTCCTTCCTTCCTTTCTTTCTTTCTTTCTTTCTTTCTTTCTTTCTTTCTTTCTTTCTTTCTTTCTTTCTTCTTTCCTTTTTCTTTCTTTCCTTTCATTTCCCTTTGTTTTCTTTCCTTTCCTTTCCTTATTTTCTTTTCTTTCCCAAAGTCTCTATTTTAAAATTTAAGTCCAACTTAATTAACATATAGTATAATAATAATTTCAGGAATAGAATTTATTGATTCACCAATTATATATAACACCCAGTGCTCATCCCAAATAGAGCCCTCCTTAACACCCATCACCCATTTAGCCCCTCCCCTCCACCCAACACCCCACCAGCAACCCTCAGTTTCTTTTCTATATTTAAGAATCTCATGATTTCTCTCTCTCTGTTTTTATCTTATTTTTGCTTCCCTCCCTGTATATTTATGTTTTGTTTCTTAAATTCCACATATGAATGAAATTATATATTTGTCTTTCTCTGACTTATTTTGCTTAGCATAATGCACTCTAGTTCCATCCATATTTTTACAACTGGCAAGATTTCATCCTTTTGATTGCTGAGTAATATTCCATCGTATATATATACCACATCTTGTTTATCCATTCATCCGTCAATGGACATTTCCATACTTTGGCTATTGCCGATTGTGCTATAAAATTAACTTTAGACCTTTAACTAACTAGATGGCATCAACAAAATGGAGCATATAATGATCAATTTTGGCACTTTCATGCATGACACTTGCTAAGTATCATACACTAGTATTTTAAAGTCTCTGCAAGTATCCTATTCCTCAAAAATGTGGGATATGGGGGAAAAAACACTTTTTAAAAAATATTTAATAAGTTACTTGTAATGCTTTTCATGTAACTTAAGGAAAATTAACTTCTATGCTATGATATCCAGTGCCTTCTAGTACTTCTGTAACACGAACACATTTCTAATCTTTCATTTTCTTCATCATTTTCCTCAAAAGAATATCCTCAAAAGATCATCAATATTCCTCAAATTTGGCACTTAGCATGAAACGTTTGTTCCAGATGAGTTCTTGCTAATGTCCATGGCCAGCAGAATCAACATCCGCTAGAAAGTTGGCATGTAGACTCTCAGACTTCATCCAGGTCGATGCAAGCATCTGATGTGCTATGATTCCCAGGTGATTCGTGTGCACATTCAAGTTCAGGAAGCACCAGCCAGGAGCTAACAGACGTTGTTTACCAACTTTGAGGTAGCTATGTCTCTTCTGATAACATAGCGTACAACTGACTTACCTTTTTCAGCAGCTCATATTATGCTGGTGATTAACTATTAAGCCACCTTTGTTTAACGAATTGATTTTAACTTCAGTCTCTTCCATATAATGATAGTGGTCATGGTGATAACAGCCACCAATATTTCTGGAGTGATTACCTCGTGTTATGTTCCATGCTAAGCACTTGATGCATATTATCTTGTTTAATCTTCCCATTTCCATTTAGGAAACAGGAAACTGAATCCTAGGAAATAAATAACTGACCAAAGTCACAAAAGAAATAGTGATTATTTCATTGATTTGATACCAGTTCTATTTAACTTTAGAATCCACTGTTATCAATCCTGCAATACATCTTCCTTAAACACACACGTACACACCCACCTATATACAAGACTGGACGGGTTTTTTTTTCCCCTATCCCATTTTGTATGTCTTGTTTTGGTCTTTCATTATAGTTTTTCAAAGTCCATTGCAAATACTGCTGTTGCCATTCTTCATGACAGTCTCCTCACTTTGCACTATCGATGTATTGCTTTAACTGGTGTTTTATATCCTAGCAAGTAAATGATAAAATATTATAATAAACAGTCAAGGACAGAACCCTTCTGGCTGTTGCCCACAGTTATCAAGCAGCAATCTATGAAATGTTTGTCTAGTAAACTCCACTATCTGCTATTATTCAATCCATACAGTTATTATATCTCAAGTTGAAGACCTAAAGATCCTAAGACTTAGAAATCTGCTGCAGAGAAGAAGCAGGGAAATGGGCCAAATTTGGATTTGACAAGAGGTTACAGGAAGGATGGGAAGAGACCATCAGTTTGGGACAATCAATATGATCGGGAGAAATTTCCAGAGGCTGTGGCGAAGTCCATCCAATGCAGAAATTGATGGTGTCTGGTTTTTGAAAAGAACAACAGAACGTCTTTTTTAATAAGTAAAGTGGCGGGAATTTTAGTGAGTAGGAGCCTATCCTCAAAAAAAAAAAAAAAAAAGTCCTACTGAGTCTGAGAAAGGGTGTGTCCACCCTGCCTAAATCTGCATCACAAATTCTGCATTGCCACCCAAGGGACAGGTCCCTGGGTCATTAGGCTCTGGTAGTCAGTAAAGCTTGTGTTTACAAGTCCCATCAGTTTTATTTGGAGACAAGGAAGAAAGAAGTTTCAGGTTATAAGATTTATTTTATAATAAATATTATTTTGAGCTAGAAAAAATATTTTAACGAATTTATAGTGAATACATGTGATAAATAACTTATAGGCATGCCTAGGTGGCTCAGTCATTTGAGCTTCTGACTCTTGATTTTGGCTCCGGTCATGATCCCAGGGTTGTGGAACTAAGCCTCACATAAGGCTCTGCACTGAGTGTGGAGTCTGCTTGAGATTCTCTTTCTCTCTTTCTCTCTCTCCCCTTCTGCTCCTCTCCCGAGCTCACACTTTCTCTCCCTCTCTCTAAAATAAAAAAATAGCATATAAAATATATTAACTAAGTATTAACCCAAATCTGTATCAACAATATCTAAACAAATGGATCATAAAAAAATTTTTTTTTTAAATTTATTTCTAAGAGAGAGAGAGAGAGACAGCGTGAGCAGGGGAGGGTCAGAGAGAGAGGGAGACACAGACTCTGAAATAGGCTCCAGGCTCTTAGTGGCAGTCAGCACAGAGCCCGACACGGGGCTCGAACCCACGAACCGCGAGATCATGACCTAAGCGAAAGTCGGAAGCTTAACCGACTAAGCCACCCAGGCGCCCCGGATCATAAAATTTTATAGAATACATAGAACATGTTATTAAACTTACATACATATTAAAATTATTACCACACACACACATACACACCATTTAAGTTTCCAGGTCAAAGAGGATATACTTTATGATTCAGTTATGGAAAACAAAACCATAATAGGTTAGGGGTGCCTGGGTGGCTTAGTCGGTTGAGCGTCCGACTTTCGCTTGGGTCATGATCTCGCGGTTTGTGGGTTCGAGCCCCGCGTCAGGCTTTGTGCTGACTGCCAGCTCGGAGCCTGGAGCCTGTTTCAGAGTCTGTGATTCCCTCTCTCTCTGACCCTCCCCTGCTCACGCTGTCTCTCTCTCTCTCCTAGAAATAAACAAAAACATTAAAAAAAATCATAATAGGTTATTTAGGGACTTTTTTTCCCTGTGACATTAGTTTTGAAGAGGAGGGATCACGTGATGTTTTACTTTAGTCACATAGTAATCAAATGGTAAAAGTCTTTCACATATTTTAACTGTATAGTCAGAATCTGACATTACTTGTTTATTTTACACATTAATCTCCCAAAGAAAGTTAGCAAAATTCAATAACTTATTCAAATATTCTAAAGCTTTATCAGTCTTTGGATGTAATCATTTATACTGCTTGGAATTTACCACCTGATTACATTGTACCTTCAGTTATAATTTTGTATTTAAGAGGCTATTAATATGACAAATTAATGCATTTGCCACAAATCACATAATTTTAGGTCTGAAATAGAATTTGGATTTGTGATATTTTCTGATGGAATATTTGATCCTAAAAAGCAGAAATTGAATCAAACTCAAGTATTGGAGAACTTAAGCAAAAATGAGTTTAACATATTGTGATTGACTTAATCCTGTGACAATTAATTGCAAACACAAGAGCATATGGGATTGAATTAAGTATCAAACTAGAGATATGACCTATATAATATTCTTTATTTCATCAAGTTTTATGCTAACGCCTAGATGTTAGATGTTAAATGTGTGTTGATTAACAAGTCTTAGAATATAAAAATGGAATGGAATAAACTTAAATAGTTATGTTAATGGCAAATAATCTAATAATATAATTTTACTCACCTTTTCTCTAAAGAGGGTATGTGCCTAGAGAGTGTTGGCTCTTGAGAGTGTTGGCTTCTAAATTATACTGTGACAGTCACCTGTAATAATGTCAAGGACTGTGAGATTCAAGTGGACATTTTTCTTTTGGTTGCAGGTCCAAAAATACTCTATTCTTTAACCTTAGGAGAGAATGTCCTTCTTCTTTATTCTGTGAATTATTCTCAAAATAGCAGTTATACTCACATTCTCCTAATGTTTCCATATCCCCATCACCTGCTACCATACTCTACCAGTCGGCTCTCTGATTCTTGGAAGCTGCCGACCTCACAAGTCCTTTTCAGTGGATGCTAATGTGGAAATAAATAAGGTGTCACTTGTTTCTAGAAATATTTTTATAGCTGATCAACTTTTAATTTTTTTAGTGATAGAAATTATACTTTAGATAGTGGTTTTAAGTAAGAAGGATCGTTCTCTCCAAAACTATTGAAATATGATTTTCTAGCATTTCACTTTCTGTAACTTAAAAAATAATTTCATTTCTCCCAAATATTCTTTTTGTTGCATTTCAACCAAAAGACACCCAGTATCCATTCCAACAATGTAAATCCACTCTGTTACAAAACAATTATTATTGCTGGAATTAATAATCGTCTGATGTCTTGTCACCTGTATGTATGACTATAAGCAATGTTACTATAGTACATGATACTTTTTACTAGTTTTTTTTTTTTTTTTTGTGATTCTTACAAAAGAGAAAAATCAAGGGACTTCTCTAGAGTTGGGTAAAATAAAGAGACGTGAAAAATAAATGTCATGTGTGGATCATGAGGAACAGAATATTGTAGGGGGTATTTTTTGAGACAATTGACAATATTTAGATGTGGACATCTGGGATGGAAAAGATTAAGCAGCAATTCTGTGCTTTATTCTCTCCCATTACCAGTGGGAGCCTTCCGAGAAAGAAAAAAAGTGAGTGAGCTATTTGCTTGTAAACATCCTGCTATCAAATATTCCAGCAAGAAGATAACAATGTTTGCTAGTAAGAATGCTTATCTGTGAAGCACTGAAGCAAGACATACCTGGTTGTCTAGAATTACTTACAAGTTTGTGTGTGTGTGTGTATATATATACACATACACATATATATATGTGTGTGTGTGTGTTTCAGATAGGCTTACGGCAGTTGTGAGACTGAGTATAAAATGTTTTCATAACAAAATAACTCTCTTCCATGTAAGTAATAGCACAACTTGGTTAGGGACCTTTCATGTTCTTCAAGACCAAAGGATGTCAAGTGGTGAGAAAGAACCTTGGAGAGCTGAGTTGATGGTTTCAGATCTTTCCTTTGTCTGTGTCTCTTGAATTCGGGCTTTGAGACTGTTAGTTAATCTTGTCCTTAGTAAAATGTCAGATTCGTGTGAGTCTAATTTGATAAACTGCTTCTGGTCATGTAGCAGGTGGTCATCAGGACCCGCCAGCTCACTGCCCAAGCACGTAGAAGCTATGCTGCTATGTCTCTCCCAGGTCAAACCCAAGTGTAGGAGAAGAAAGACTCATCACACTTGCTCACTATCTTTTCTTCTGCTTGTGGTCAAAGCTTCCAGACACACTCCAGTGGAAACAAGGGTTTCACTACCTTCAGTGAATCCCTGGGACTAGCTGTCATCCATGTCGTTCTCGAATGACTGTCTTTGCTTTCCTATCAGGCACAGAGTGGGGAATGTCCTGAGTAGGACTGGAAGGGAATGGTGAACCCTGCAATTTGCCTATCTGCCCTCCTCCTCCCCCCCCCCCCCCGCCATTTCACCAGAATGCGGAAATAGCAGCAAGCCATCTTATATTATACAGAGGTGGCTGGATGTCTTCCTAGGAGATGTCTCACCCTTCTGTGGAAGAAACCTGGCTCTCTTAATGACTTCATGGAGGGGAGTTACACAATGACCGTGAGATGGGTGGACATCGACAAAATAGAGAAATAAACATCTATCTTTTTTAATCCACTCTATTTTGTTTTTTCTTAGTTCGTTATTTTCTTATCTCTTAGTAACTAATATTGAATATGAGAATGCCTCTTCCCTCACATTTCACCAATAGTTAGTAAACTTTTGGATCTCAGCTAACTGCTAAAAAACGGTATCTTATTGTCCTTTTCAGCTTCTTTTTTCTTATGATGAATGAGATGGATAATGTTTTGTGTTGAGTAAAAGTTCATTCCTGTTGGAAGACACCTATGACAGTTCCTTTCCTCATTTTTCCATTGGTTTATTGATCTTTTATTATTATGATTGATATTTAGGAATATAAAGCTTACAGTGCCATGGCTGACATCAGTGAGTTTCTTCATTATCATCTTTACTTTCTTTGATATTTGTGATAACGTTTTGTCAGGCAGAATATCACAATATTTTAAGTAACAACCTTTATGGGTCTTCTTATTTTTAGTGATTCTTGACTTCTGTTTCATGCTTACAAAGATCTTCCATATGCCAAATTTTGCATAATCTATATTTT
Organism: Hyaena hyaena; assembly: GCF_003009895.1. NCBI lineage: Eukaryota > Metazoa > Chordata > Mammalia > Carnivora > Hyaenidae > Hyaena > Hyaena hyaena. The sequence continues at coordinate 3,461,373 of NW_024080742.1, read as the reverse complement.
CTATTAATGCTTTATAATTTATTTGGTTTTTCTTTCACATAATTAATCCCTTTGGAATTTATTTTGTTAAAAGTTGTAAACTTGTGATTCATCACTTTCTTCTGCAACTGGCTGCCTTATTATCACAATATATATTGAATAATCTACCTATTCCCAACAGATTTAAATGACTATGTTATGGTATTAATACTGAAACTTAATATTCTAATAAATATGACCCTGTAGACCAAATATTAGAATCAAATATCATTTGCGAAAATGGTGCAGGATGCCAGTTTAGGTTTATTCCCTCAGGAGATACATCTCATTATTGGCTCAAACTTTACTGGGAGTGGATATTAACATGGTGTTGAAGGAGGGACACCTGGGTGGCTCAGTCAGTTAAGCATCTGAGTTTGGCTCATGTCATGATCTCCCAGTCCTTGAGTTCTAGCCCCACGTCAGGCTCTGTGTTGACAGCTCAGAGCCTGGAGCCTGTGTCAGGCTCTGTGTCTCCTTCTCTCTTTGCCCCTCCCCTGCTCATACTCTGTGTCTTTCTCAAAACTAAACATTAAAAAATTAAAAAATAAAAAGATGGTATTGAAGGAGAGGAACAGAGAACAAAGTCAACATTAAATATCTAGACCAAGTAAAATTTTATTTTAGAAGATACTTTGTGTTCTCACTTTTCTACTCCCTTTGAGAAAACATTTCTACAGTATCTAAATTTTCTTTGAATTTCCATTTTACTAGCAAAGCTCTAGATTGTTATTTCTCAAATATTAATTCTAAAATGTGAGTTGTCTATGTGTGCGTGTAACAGTAGTTTTTGTTTAATATATATTTTGCTACTTTCAAAATATATATTTTGAAAATATACTTTTAAAAAACTCAAACATTTTTAAAAAATTCAAACAGAAATGAAGTATGACTGATGGGTGTGTATGTTTTAGTTTGTATTGATTTTGCCCGGAGGCTCCACAGATGACTGGCTCATACATGCCAATCTGCCCAAAATACCTCCACAAGTGTTTGGATATAGTGTGATTTTTTTTTTTCCCTGTGAATCTACTTTATTCAGCGCCATCAACGGGGTTTTCTTGCTACTTGCTTATGAATGAAAGGACGGAATAGCACACTCAAAGTGTTCTTTTTCAGGCGAATAAAGATTCTCAAACCAGATGAAACTGAGAATAAATAATATTGTTGATTAAGCTTGCTGTGTTCAAAGCATCTGCCAATCTAAACACTGTTTAATTTTAATGGAAGGAATTGTCAATGAAAAGGAATTGTCAATGTCCATAATAAAATACCATCCATGCATCAAAGTGTGTATCATAGGGCTCTTGCAGGCTATCGGTTAGTCTATATAGGTCAGAGGTCACACTGTGGAAACCCAGATTGTGCTTTCTAAGAGAGGGCATGATTTGGGGTAATACCGTATTCACATCGTAATCAAACACAAGACTTTGTCCATGCGATGACATCATGTGAAAGGTCTCCCTAATTAAGACTTTCAGATCATAACACATAATCTATAATCTTGCCTATAAATCTAGTGGCTCAGGAAATGGATGGGATATTCCAGCTCAGAGGCCCCTCCTCCTGACCTCTGACCATATGACCGGACCTGTCCTCCAAATCCCACAACAGAACTCTTGGTGACATAGGAATCTGTGGGCAATGGCCCAGAGTTATTCTCCGACTCCTTAGATTCCCCATTCCCGTCATTCTGAGGATGTGGCCTATTGAAGGCATCCTTGAAAAAAAATCGTAGAAACTGCGAACAAGATAAAGTGACAAATTCTACAGAACCATGTTGAAAAGAAATGAGAACAAGTCTCCTTTCAGTCTTCTCTTGACATAAAATCAGAAAGTTTATGTCTTTATTTTCTCCTAGCTTTTTCCTTAAACATAGTTTCCACTTTTCTCAGGCTACAGAGCCATAAATATAATCCTTGATCGTCTCTTCTTTCCTGAGCTACCCGACGCAGCGATAGGCTGGGGTTGTGGTTGTTGTTATTGTTGTTTTTCAAGAAATGCCATATGAGTATGTTTCTGAAGGAGCCCAAGATTTCCGTTCACCCTGCAGTGGCTGGGGGGCAGAGCCCTGCCCCTGCACCCCTCGCCGCCACCCCCTTCCACCCACCCCTACCTCCTGCGGGAGCTTCCAGTTCCCAGAGACTCTTCCATAGCCCTCCTGGTTCTTCTTCTTTTGTTCTTGGCATTCCTGACTGTCCTGCCTTCCGGGGGGGTTGGGGGGGTTGTAAAAGCCAATTGCTGTCTCACTTTTTTCTATGCACTTCCTCTTAACCATGTTTCCCCTGCAGGCTCTGTGGATGGCCGACTTTCTTTAGTTTGCATTATTCCAAATAGAGACTTCCGATAGCAAGCTAAATGGTATTCTCCCCCTGTATTTTCATGGGTCATCCTGTACTTTGATTCACTATTTTTAAATGTTGAATATTAAAAAAAAAAAAAAAAAAAAGCATGACATGGAAACAGAGGTGTATGTCTTAGGTTGATGTTTTTTAGTGCTTCAGATAGGGAGGAAAATGGGGACACCTGGGGGGCTCAGTCAGTTACTCAATCAGTTAACCGCCTGACTTGGGCTCAGGTCATGATCTCATAGTTTGTGAGTTCGAACCCTGTGTCGGGCTCTGTGCTGAAAGCTCAGAGCCTGGAGCCTGCTTCAGATTCTGTGTTTCCTTCTTTCTCTGCCCCTCCTTTGCTCATTCTCTCTCTCTCTCTCTCAAAAGTAAATAAACATTAAAAATTTTTTAAAAGAAATAAAGGAAAATGGGCTGCAGCATTAAATTCTAGCTAAGAAGGGATACTTAACTCTTTAGCATATAGGAATGATAGGCTTCTGATAATGTAAATTTGGAATCGTTGCTGTTCAAAATAAAAGTTAAGGGGCAGGACGTTAAGCTTCTGATGGAAAACTATATATTGAAAATGTGTGCTGATGATCATAGAGTGATGAAAATAGCAGACAGAATAATTCATTCGTCCAAAAAATATTTATTTACTGGACAGCCACTATATCAGGCATGTTTCGAAGTGCTGGGGATACAGCAGTGAAAAAACCTACAGAATCCTTTCTTTGTAGAACTCACGTATCTAGCACAGAATATTTAGATGGTCACATATCGATTGATTGACGCTGTAAGGAAAAATAAAGGAGAAAAAGGCATGGAGAGAGCAAGCAGGTCAAATATTAGCAAGAGTCACAGGGAAACTTCTCTGATGGGTACTCTGCTCCAATTCCTGATGGACAACAGGTTGATTTGGGAAGCTCCCCCTTCAGGACAGAAGAGACATCCCATCTCCTCAATGTCTTGTCTCTGAAAACATCATCTGTTTGTTCCAAATAGGGGACATTTTCTCTTAAAATTAATACTCACTGACAAGAGAATAACTGTTAGACTCCCACACTAACTCACCAATCCTAAACAGTCACTCATTTAACTGAGTCAGTGCTCTTTACAATGAGCCCATGTGAATATTCACAACACAGTGAACCTCCATTCTTCTCTGAGCGGTTTTCAGGGAAGGCACCTCACAGGTTGGGAAAACTCACCATGATCAAGTTTAGGAAACTCACCAGCCCTTTAGCGTGGGCGGGTGGGCTGCTGGCGATCTGTGGAAACCAGCCATCGAGAGTAATGTCTCTCTCACAATACGTGGGTAAACACAAATCGGGCTCTGCTAACAGTGTCTGCTGTCCTAAAGCTCAAGTTATTTTCCATTTTCTCCCTTCCATCGTATGGCACTTCTATTTCCAGGATTGAGAAGCAAACAGTACCTTCTGAGAGGTGTTTTGCCCCATCTTCTCCATAAGAATGTCATCTTAGTCAGTATGGTCTGCAATATATAGGTAACAAATGGAAATTGAGGCGAGAAGTAGGTGAGCAGATGCCATGTGCACAGTGAGTGCTGAAGCTGGGTTTCAAACCCGGCTTTTATCTCTCAGAGGAGCAGGGCTTGAGGGGGCATTACTCCAGCCCAGCGGTTCCCAAAATTCAGTGTGTATCAGATTCACTTGGTCCCCCTTCTGGGCCTCACCCCGGAGACTTTTTTTGAAGTTTATTTATTTATTTTGAGAGACACAGAGACACTAGGAGTGAGGAAGATGCAAAGAGGGAAAGAGAATCCCAAGCAGGATCTGCAGTGACTGCACAGAGCCCGATGTGGGGCTTGAACTCAGGAAACTGCAAGATCGTGACCCGAGCTGAAACTGAGTCCAATGCTTAACCGACTGAGCCACCCAGGCATCCCTCCAGAGACTTTATCTCAGTCATTCTCAGCCCCAGAATTTGTGTTTCGAACACATTCCGGGTGATCCTACAGCGGCTCTCTCCTGACAGCATTCATTGTCAGTTCCACGCCAAGCAGAGGCTCACTTTTGCTTTTAGAAAGTTTGAAATCTGAACTTTGAAATTTTTACTTTGTTTTGTTTTGTTTTGTTTTGTTCTTACCTAAGGTGCATGTGAGAAAAAGTTAAAAAGACAGTGGCTTGGAGAAGCGTTTTTATTCTCTGGGGAATTAGCCCCTCTCTCTGTGGCTGAAGGAAAGAACACAGACAAAGTTTTCTGTGTGGCAGTGACTTCTCTTAGAAGTATGGCATAAAGGGAATGAAAGGGCTCTGTCACATTGACAGTGGCTTGTAGAGTGTACTCAACTCCCCAACGGTTTCACAAAATTAGCATCCCGAGTCACTCTCCCTTAGCTGAATACATAACTGAATCTGAGTTGGGAACACAGCCCTGGCAGCTCGCCAGCCCATACACATTCTGAAGCTCTTAACAATCTCAGAAGATACATCGCCCAACGCTTTTCCTAAATGACTTCCACTGCTGAACTTAAGTGAAAAGGGAAGGGAGAACAGGTCTCCTGGGTCTTTCCTTCTAAAAACGTATTTGCTAAAATGTCCCATGAGCAGCCGTGAATCATTCCTAAGAGCCTGAATGTGCCCCGCAAAGATACAGGCATCGAAAACATTTCGTAATTTAACCATTTTTCAATTAATTTCTCATACCCTGTAGCTTCACCAGCAATCTGTTCTTCCTAGTACCTGCTGCTTGGTTATTTGTGACCTTCCTTACATGGGGGCCGCATTATATTTATTTTTGAGAGAGCACAAGAAGGGAGAGGCAGAGAGAGTGAGACACAGAATCCAAAGCTGTCAGCACAGAGCCTCATGCGGGGCTCAAACCCACAAAGTGTAAGATCATGACCTGAGCCGAACTTGAATACTTAACCGACTGAGTGACCCAGGTGCCCCAACACGTGTCTTGATTAAAGGTTTTTTGACACTCCAGAAAGGTTCTTTTCTTTAAAACAATGGCCATGCCCCTAGAGACTCACGAGATAGATTATCTGGCTCAACCAATTATTAGCTGTGTGATTTGTGGAGGTTCATTAAAATCTCTGTGCTTTAGCTTCCTTATCTGCAATCAGGATGTAGTAATAACACTTAATTCATAAAGTTGTCATGAGCACTAGGTAAGGTAACTTAAGAAAAGTACTTAAAACAATACCCAGTACATATTGTAAGTGGTACATATGTTTTAGCTCTTATTATGATTAATCCTATTATAAAACTTCTACCAGCACCTCACTTGGCTCCAGTCCCTCCTCTTCACTTGGCTAATTATTATTCTTCATTAACATTGTGTCTTAAAGTTAACTTCCTTTAGGGAACATTCTTTTATTTATGTCTTCTGAAGCCTGTAGTTTCTATTCTATTCTATGGTTGAAAATTGTTCTCTGTTTTAGGCACTATGTCTTGATAACACTCGCATCCCCTCTACCTACGGGTCGGAGGCCCTCCGTATAAATATCTGACATGTATTTAAATATGTGGTTAAATAAGTGGTTCGCTCATAGCACTTGATCTTGGTCTCAGCCGATACATTATTAGCATTTTCATCAATATGTTCTTCTCCGGGTATCATGATTAGCTGCATAGAGCCATCATGACAACATACCTTGATGTATTTTATGACATTCTCAGAATAAGTGATGGATTCATGGTTTTGAATATACAGACTTGTGAAAAAGTGATGATGTTCCTGGAAAAAAGGAAGAAAGCATATGTCAACTTTCTGCTCTGTTTTTATTCAGTAAGGCTGCAAAAAGAATTGTGGCCAGTAGCAGGTGGTCTGGACTGAAAGAGCTCTCACATTCCAACTGAGGAACAGGTGACCCAAACTCAAAAGAACAGTCATAATGACAGCCACCTTTCTGTCATCATTCTGTAGCTACATGGGCAATGCCATCAGCAAAGAACCCAGAGACACTCATTAAATGATTGGTGAAGAGAGAGCTGCAGACTGATTCTAAGTTGGGTTCTGTACTATCACAGCTAAATCGTCTCCAATAAAACTATTTAATGAGGGATTAAAATCTACATCCCACTTCTTTTCCACTCACCTTCGATTTCAGTTTCAAATACCACAACTTGGAAAATACTCCTGTTGGCTTTTTGAAAGCAGGGCCGTGTGTCTCATCCCTGTTTATAATTGATCCTGAGTCACTTTGAATGTCTGTCCTCCATATGGCCATATATTTCATATTAAAGTTGTAGCAGTTTTAATTTTCTCAGAGTTGCCCCCAAATGAATTTTAGTCTCAGATAAAAAACCCATCAATAAATAAGTATAATAAATGTAAAATTGACTCCAAAAAAGTTCTACACTTAAACATTCACAAGCCAATGAGCATCACATTAACGGTCTCTGTTCTTTCTTTTTAATGTTTTATTTATTTCTAGGAGAGAGAGAGACAGCGTGAGCAGGGGAGGGTCAGAGAGAGAGGGAGTCACAGACTGAAACAGGCTCCAGGCTCTGAGCTCGCAGTCAGCACAGAGCCCGACGCGGGGCTCGAACCCACGAACCGCAAGATCATGACCTAAGCGAAAGTCGGACGCTTAACCGACTAAGCCACCCAGGCGCCCCAACGGTCTCTGTTCTTTCTAAGACTGAAAAAATAATATCAAGTTCTTCTCTTAAATCTATAGGAAACAAAAAAAATGTTTATATGTAATGGATAATAAAAGATATCAAAGCCATAGAAAATTGTCACTAATTTTATGATTAAAGTAAGATGTGCAAATAAATTCATTGGTTTTTTTCTTTTCCATGATTTCTTATGGCCTAGGGTCAGAAATTTGAGAAGCAGTGCCTGTATATATAAACTCATCCCAAATTAAATTTAGTGTCCATAAACAATATATGGCATCTCTCTTTTTCTCTTTGCATAAATCACACCACACTCAAAACACACACACACACACACACACACACACACATACACACACTACTTTCTATAGAGAATTTGAAATCTTTAAACTAAAGAATGAGGCATTAGTCTATAGGAATATCCAAGAAAAATAAGGTAAAATATTATTGCTTAGTAAGGTTGCTAAAATAATATAAGGTATGTTACCACCTATTCTATGTAGTAACAAATAAGCAAAGAAGGAATTTCCAGTCATATTTGGGCAGCGTAGAAATGCAACATGTCCTACCGTGTTCCGCAAAAACTTCTAGAAACTTCGGTTTATGTCACTGAACAGTAATCAAAGCATATCTACAGGAGGACAGCCTTCTGTTTGATTGGGCCCCGTCAAACGATTATTCATTTTTCTCTCTGTTTGTTTTTCCCAATGCCTAGCAGAAGAGATTGATAATTTATTCATATATCAATGGAAAACAGCATTTTATTCATAAGCAAAAATAACAGACACTAAAGTGACACCACCACTAACTGAAATCACTGAAAATCTATTAAAAATTGGTTATAAGCATAAGGCCCCAGCGATGAAAAATCTGTTAACACCTTAAAATAACAGCATTTTTATCATTATTTTCTTTATTAGTCACTATTTTCAGTGGGTAGAATATTGAATACTTGAAATTATAACTTGAAACATGTGTTCCAAACCTACAGGCATCTAAAAAGTCATTGTTTATATGTAAGCTGCAAAACTAGCTATCCACATTCAGAAGCATGAGAATGCATAAGTCTAGTGACAGACGAGAGGAGGCAAAGGTCTGAAGTCAGGCAAGTCTGGATGGGTCACAGGGGTGAGGTCCTGAGAGCCCACAACCCCTGCCTGGAGCCCAGCGTGGCCTAAAAATCTGTGCAATGAGGAACGAGGGATACCAGGAAGGTGCATCCATATTCTTCCACTATTGCCTTTGGTAAATGTTAGTAATTTACAACTTGCAGAACAGTTCATAACTTCTTGACCGAAATCTTTCTAGAATGACAATAAATCATCCTTGACAAAGTTTAATGAACACAGCCACCCCACTAAGTAATTTTTTAAAATCTCTCCAAAACTCCCTGTTGTTGAAAATGTAGACATAATATAGAAATTGCTTTTAACTTTATTAAGTTGTCTTTACTATTAGTTATTTCATAAATTGGAATCAATAGTAGCCAAAGATCTACATCCCATAGAAAGCATCTCTATGTTAAAACGACAGCATAGTGAAAATTTCTGCAGAGTTGCAAATATAGAATGGAAGGAGAAATGGTATGAACTTCACCGATTTCAAGTTTTTTCAAATTGTTTAATTAGTTGACAATCACTGAAACTGATGAATTAGGCTTTTCCTATAATATTAAATTGGATGTAGTCAAAAGCTACTTTAGTACAATTACACAAAATTCCATTTTAAAGTTGATGAGTCTCTTGTTCTGATACCTTTAATTTCAGGAGGCTATATTACCAGATGCAAACACATTTAGACTTTTTATACTGTTTTTAATGTATTGATCCTTTCATATTTTGAACTGTCTCTATCTCATTAACATATCTCTTTTAAGGATACTGAATTTGGGGATGCCTGGGTGTCTCAGTGGGTTGAGCATCCATCTTCGGCTTGGGTCAAGATCTCACAGTTCGTAGGTTCAAGTCCCCTGTCAAGCTCTGCATTGACAACTCAGAGCCTGGAGCCTGCTTCAGATTCCGTGTCTCCTGTGTCTCCCTCCCTCTCTCTGCCCCTCCCCAGCTTGCGCTCTGTCTCTCTCTGTCTCTCAAAAGTAAGTAAGTGTTAAAAAAAATTAAAGAATACTGAATTTGTTTTTTGTCTATTATTTGCAGCTCAACTTTGGTTTATATTTGCAACTTACGTCTTTTATTTTACGTGTTTATTTTAACTTCCATCTTTATGGTTTTGTACTTAAAGGATATTTTTGTATGAAGCTTATAATAGATGTATTATATAAAATTTGGTCTGTCAAGGCACAATGTTAATTGGATAATTTGATTTATATTTAATGAGACCACTGATATATTTGTGCAAATCAACCACATATTATTTGTGCTCCTTTTTGTCCCATCTATTCATATCCCTCTATTTCTCTTCCTTTTCAAATAATCAAATTGTATAATATTGCACTTTTTTCCTGTATTATATATTATTTAGCTAATTTTAGTATTTAATATAAAAATTACAAATTAGACTTATTAAAATGCAATATACAGCATACTTTTAGCACTTCTTAAAAATGGCAAGTAACTCAATTAAAACACTTTAACTCTTATTTTATTCCCCAAAACAACTTTTAGTTTTTTGCACAATTGTCATCAACTATTTTGCTCTTGTAAACATTAACATACTCAATATTTTATCATTATTTTAGTCCATCAATAGTCATTTAGATATAACCATGTACTTACTTTTAGTAGGGCCCTGTATTCTTTGTTTCATTTTTCTAATATTTATTTTATTTATTTTCAGAGCAAGAGAGAGAGCAAGGGAGGGGCAAAGAAAGAGGGAGAGGGGGCACACCAAGCAGGCTCTATGCTGTCAGCACCGAGCCCAACATGGGGCTGGATCCCACAACCGTGAGATCATGATATGAGATGAAATCAAGAGTCGGATGCCTAGCTGACTGAGCCACCCAGGGTCCCTGTATTCTCTGTGTCATATCCCTACCTCCATCTGGGATCACTTTTCTTCTTTCTGAAGAACTCTTTATTTCTTTTAATGTGAGTATGCTGTTCACTAATCCTCACTTTTATTTCCTTTTTTGAGGACACTTTTGCCAGGTACAGAATTTTGAATTGACAATACTTTTGTCTTTGAGGTACTTTGATCTATCCATTTTCTTCAGTTTCCTATCTTTATCTGTTGAGAAGTCACCTGTGTCTTTGAAGGCAGTCTCCCTCTAGATGCTTTTAAGATTCTTTATCTGAAATGTAGCAGTGTTACTGTGATATGCTTGGGCGGTTTTCTTTATATTTGCTGTGCTTGGGGTTATAGAGCTTCAAATAGAGTTTTTAATATTTGGGAGGAAAAATTTCATTTACTACATCTCCAAATACTGCTTTGATCTCATTTTTTCTCTCTCCTCTTTCCTCAAGTCCCAAAGACAGTTGTTTAGATCTTTTTTGTTATATTCAATTTTTACCTTCTGTTTGTTTCTAGATATCAGACTTTTATCTCTATGCCTTGATGTGCATATTTTCTTCTGACTTATCTCTTGTTTACTATTCCTCTCTCCAAGGGTGTCTAAACTAATATTAAAATATCGACTTAATTTATGTTTTTACATTTTTTCCCTTGTAAAATGTCTCAGAGACCATTATACAATGCAAATAGATATTACATAATGACATATGAAAAAAGAAAAATAATTTGTGTTTAGGAAGTCAAATACATGAGAGACATTACACATTTTATTGAAATTGTGAGCACATAAGGAAAAATAAAAATTTAGAAAACTTGAATTTACTAAGCAGGTATCTTATGAGTGGTTGCTTTAATTATAAATTAGTTTTCTTATTAAGAGAGAGGTCCCTTTTATATATAGGACTCCTTGGTACAGGTGAATGATTGGTTAAATATTGCCAATTCCTTGACCAATTGAATATGAAGAAGAGGAAGCTTAAACTACTGGCCTTATCATCATATATAGCTAATATTTATTCAGTATCTTCTGAATTGCATTTAGCAATTTATTTATTGGAAGACACTTCACAGGACAGCAAGGTCAATTCTCACACTCTACAAATATGTACACTGATGTTCACAAAAGCATCTGCTTTTTAAGGGTGTTCATATATATCTTTGAGACAAGCAAGACTTAAATCCACTTCTTAGGGGTACTATGCCATTTTCTTCTCCCTTCCACTAGCCTTTACTGAATTTTAGGATGCTGATAATCATTGCTAATTGATTAATAATCAAAATAATGGTAGTGTAATATTAATTTCATTAGAGAAGAAATTCTTGTTGTTCAGTGATTTTTCTTTCTTAACGGATAGGATGTGTTAATACATGGTAACTTCTTTTTGAAATTTAAACAAAAATGGTAATTTCTGTAATAATTACAAGGTGAATGGGTAAACATATTTTTTACCTTGAAATAAAATGATGTATTTTGAAGCTTTGTGAGATGGGCCGGGCTGGGAAAAAAGGAAAAGCATAGGATACAAAAATCATATTTTCAGAGATAATCATATTTCTAAGAAAACATGGGGGGGGTCTCATATCTGAAGAGAATAAGTAGCATTTTTTCCAGAAATGGAGAATTGTGTATGCCATTCATTCATAGGTGTCATTTACACATTTAAACGCCCTTTTTGTATTTGTTGAAATATGTTTTACATCACATACATATTAATACAATAAGCAACCATCTTATTTATTATTCATTTTCTTACCACAAATTTTAAAAAATAATTTGTATAAGATTACCTGAGGTTTATGGTTTTAGGTAAAATTAAATTAAATTTTTACATAGTAGGAAATGAAATACAATGTCTGCAGGCATATTAATCTTTGGCTGTATACAATTTTCTCCTACAAGACACAGAGCTCTGACTTCGCTCCGGCTTCTTTCTCAGACTAAATGGACTCGTGGTTACAAGCATTCAGCATCGGGCTAATGTTCTATGAACTTTACAACACTGTATTCAGATCGCTAAATAGGATTACTTTTTCTAATTTGATGAGCACTAAATCCTAAATAAATGAACAAGTGAAAAAGTTACTTGAATTCTTACAGTTTTTATTTCTCAAGATCAAAAAAATAGTCTTGGATTTTAATGTACTGAGCTTTAAGCTGTCAATAATTATGCCACTGTCAGGAGCTATATTAGAGACAACGTTATGGGCACTTGCAAATAACAATGACAGCTTCCTCACCCAGCCAGTGCCTGTGGGAAGTTCGGTAATAAATGCTCAGCGTGCATATCTCCATTCTTATTTATAGGATACCAGTGATACCCATTTGTAAAAAGAATGAAATTTAAATAGGCTGAGGTACATGCTTAAAATCTCACAGCTCTGCAATGGGCTTAGGGTCCAAACTTTGGTTGTTTGAACACAAATGCTGAGTTAGAGCGTTATGCTACATCCATAATCATTCCTAAACGGTCTTTGGTTTAAACACTGATTATTTTATGACAAATACTCACGCTTCTTGAATTATTTTAACTCTTACAACAAATCTGAGAGGAAAGTAGTATTACCCTTACTTACTGGGTAGATGTGGGACCTGAAATCTAAGGATCCCACACCTAGTGAAGCCAAAGTTAGTTAAAAGCCGTGCACTTGCCCCACAAGCCTGTGCCCCTCAGGCGCAGATCAGTTTGCGAAACTGCGCAGATCAGTTCGTTTCCCGATTCCCCACTGGCTCCTATGCGCTCGAAGATCGGCCTCTCTTGTCATTTCTTCTCGTAAGCCTTAAGCTGCCTTACCATGCACACATTTTTGGAACAATTGCTAGAGAAAGCTGATCAGAGCAGCATAGCTTGTGATCGCCCTGTTTGTCAAGGCTCCTCATGGTTATACATCCCCAGACCTGGAGGGGGTTTACAAGTGCTTGTACTCAGCCAGACCTCGGAATTAAATCAGTGCCTGGTGATGGAGCTGACCGTCGGCTCCAGCACACCGAGAACATCTGACCTACCTGCTACAGTCTCTGAGACTCGCTGAGCTGTGAGTGAGTCCTGGGAAATCAAACTGCTCGCACTCTGGGACCTCAGATGTTTCAAAACTCCAGCACATTGGTTCTACTTGGGCACAGGCCATGCCAAGATAGAGTAGAATAGTAGTTGCTAAGTTCAAGAAATGGTCCAGAGTCACTACCATGGATGGACCATTCATACATGAACCTGGAAATGCAGAAAGCAAAAGACATGAGAATCAAAAAGAAGATACAGGAAATTTTCAGGAGTCTTGTGAATTGAGTCTATTAACTACAACCGTCAATTTTCCTTCTACCAACCCACCCTTTGTCTGCCCACATTACCTTATGAGAGAGTGTTCTACCCTGCAAGGCCGTGTTCTTGTTCTCAGGATGGACTGTTCCACAATTGTCCCTTCTGTCTAATTTCTCATGGTCAACAGCTCTGATGTCCCTTGGCACGTGTGATATGAAGTTATTACTAGAATAATAGCCTAAAATATGATTTGAGTACTTCTAATTTAATTCTGGGTGATTTTAACACATACATCAAAGTTCTTCACTTAAGGAACTTGCCGGCTGCAATGCAAATAAAATGTCCATAAATACCATTAAAAATAACTAACCAGCCATAAAAATCATGACAACGTGGAGTAGGTTTTGAGCAATCATATCAGTGAACATTCAGTACTTTTCTCCTGAAAATGTGGTGATAGAAACAGATGACGAGTAACACTTTTTTTTGTTAACTGTTTTTACAAAATGATATTTCATCTTTCAATCACCCAAAAGCCAAAGTTCAAATTTGTATAGTTAAATAAAGCCTAAAAAGAAACCACAGAATTTGATGTCACAATAGTAGTTCCTTTGATTGAAAGAAATTTTTAATACAATTGTAAGATGACTATGGAACATGTAAGCTACGAGATGAAGGAGGCAAAATAAAAGTGTGGAAATTGCCCACACACATGAGGATATTATAAAAATGCATAATAAATCAATCCTTATTCTTATGATATTATAAAAATCTTTTCCAGCAGAGTAATTGCTTGTAGATTTATAAAACCACAAGTTGATATATGAAAAAAGACATTTATATTTATTTTAAAGACAAATTTGTAGGTTGAGCCCTGAGACTTCTATTATTGTTTTGTACTTATCCTATTTTTCAGAAGCCACATTAATTATGTTTTATTTTTCTTTGAAAGTTCCATTCTTTATTCATAGAACTTCTATTTCCAGCTGAGTAAGTATACAAGAACTAATAGAAATAAGCGCACCAACAAGTGCATAGTTTTCGCAATTTTTGTTACTGTGTTGGGGATCCCGAGGAGGAGACAGAGGGCTCCACCTACAGTCATATTCGTGATTCTGATTTACTACAGTGAAAAGACACAAAAAAGAATCAACAAAGGGAAAAGGCACGTGGGGAAAAGTCTGGGAGAAAACAGGTGCAAGGGTCCGCAAGCCCCCCTGTGTAAAATCGCACTGAGTGTGCTAAACCTCTTAGCCAGAGATTGGACAGCACATGTGATTTCTACACGGGCATGTCATTAGAGATTCACACCCGAGGTGGTTACTGGGGGCAGGTCACGTAGACACCCTCAGCTAGCCCGGGCCAAAACCCCATAGTCTCAGAAGGAAAACAGTTTCAAAATAAGACATATTATTTGTATAAAAAGTTCAGGTACCGTGAGCCACCATTATTGAGGAACGGGGGGAACTTTCCTGAAATCCACATCCCCAGACAACATCTGAGGGCCAAGGAAGGGCAGACCTCTGGAAGGTTCTGCAGGGCCTGCTGTGTTAACGCTGTCTGCACAGCTCCTTGGATCCTGTAGTCTTGTTCTGCTTGCAACTTAAGGTAAATTCCCATGGGAATCATATTTAGTGATTACAGATACATCAATGACCATAATGATGGAGAAACAATAGTAATTCCTCATATGGTTTCAGAGAATTTCTTAATGTACCCCAGAGAACTTGTTTTATGTTTGGTTGTTTGGTTGGGTTTCTCGCTGGTGGCGGGGTGGAAGGGGGTTATGTTTTGTTTGTTTTGTGTTAATTAATGAACTATGGCATTAATATTCTTCTTCACAATGTACTAATAACCCAGTTTTTCTCAAAAGGAAATCTTTTACTCAAAACGAATTCAGCTGCATTGGTAAAACACATCAGGTTTATAAAACAATTCTTTCACAGAGTGCCTGGGTGGCTCAGTTGGTTAAGCATCTGACTCTTGATTTCAGCTCAGGTAATGATTTCATGGTTCATGAGATCTATCCTTTCACTGGGCTCTGCACTGGGTGTGGAGCCTGCTTGAGATTCTCTCTCTCCTTCCCTTCTGACCCTCCCCTCCTTGCACTCTCTCTGTCTCTCTAAAGTATAATAATAAAAATAATCAACCAACCAAAAAAAACCCAAACAAATAGTTCTTGCCAGAACGATTTAAAGAATCCAATTCAAAGGAAGACATCTGTTGGGACAAGCACTGGGTGTTATACATAGAGGATGAATCACTGGAATCTACTCATGAAGTCATTATTGTTCTATATGCTAACTAACTGGGATATAAATTGAAAAAAGAAATGAAAAAGAAAAAGAAAATTAAAAATCAAAGAAAAAAGTACCCAATTCAATGTAATAGCTCTATTCAAGGGCTTTTGTGGGAAAAAAATGTAGGGATATATATTACAGAGAATGGCTATATTAATATCAAAAACAATTTTGAGCACTCATAGAACAAATGAACTGGAAACATTGCATAATGAATTACTGAAGTATGGAATTATTTGTTATTTACTTATGTGACATGTGCAGAGTATTAGAAGTTCAAGATCTCAAATTCTCCGTGTGATATTGGCTGCATGATCTTCATGTAAATGTCTCCTCAGATGGGCTTATTTTTGGCCTTAACCTTTACATTTAGGATATCTTTGATTATAATTATTCTCCTTGTGCAATTAAAGTTGAGGTGGTATTTGGCAATTTAACATTGATTTTTCCAGCAATATCATACTTCAGCGAGCCATTATTTTGGCCCTAAACAAGACTCTAAGAATTTTTCAGAATGAAGCATGAGAAACAAGCATTAAACTGGTTAGGAACATATGCATGTCCTTCAGAATAATTATTCCCAACTGCTGCAACGCTCAAGCCACAAAATCTCACTGGTTAAACACAACAGTGATTCTTTCTCACCCTTACAAACTCCCTTGTGGGTTCAGCAACTTTCACAGATATTTGGGTTATTTTTGTCTTAAGACTCATCATCTCCTTGTGCCAACAACTCTTACAGGCACTGCCGGAAGAGAAGAGAAACAGTGGGAACACACTGGATTTTTCATCTCTTGGCCCCCAAATGATGGCATCACTAGGCACAACCCATTTCCGGATTGGTGACAGGGTTAAAACCCAGCTCCCAGGAAGACTGGGAGAACATGAAGGAGCAAATGGAATCTTTGATAAGGAGGGTCTTTCTTACCGTCCCTCACGTCTTTATTCTTCTGTTCAGATGTTGAGCAAAAAGTCCCTTTTCTCCTTTTCACATCACGTACGTTTTGTGGTTTGCATTCAATAGACATCTAGGAAGAAACACAGAGCAGGAAAAAGACATTTACCCAGAACGTTGGGATAGTTGTCATGACGGAAGTTTCAGTAGCCAGCGTAGAAAGAGAGGCATCTGGTTACCAACAGATAGAGCAGTTTACCCAGAGCAAATGTCACTTAGACTAAAGTATCATAAAAATATCTTCTCTCGGGGCGCCTGGGTGGCTTAGTCGGTTAAGCGTCCGACTTTCGCTTAGGTCATGATCTCGCGGTTCGTGGGTTCGAGCCCCGCGTCGGGCTCTGTGCTGACTGCCAGCTCGGAGCCTGGAGCCTGTTTCGGTCTGTGACTCCCTCTCTCTCTGACCCTCCCCTGCTCACGCTCTCTCTCTCTCTCCTACATATAAATAAAACATTAAAAAATTAAAAAAAAAAAATATCTTCTCTCTTCCGGCATCGGTCCTTAGATTTGACAGACCATTTTCCCACACCCTAGCCCAGTTATATTTCTATGGCCATTCTTCCCCCCCACCCCACCCGTGCTCTGTTACCCAGGAAGAAATACGTGCAAAGGAGAGACTGAGTGGTTCAAGGACAAAGTGTTTTCATGTTAGCTTCCAAAATGGCCTTGCAACTATGCAGAGAAATAGACTGTCTTGTATAATGTCAGAGAATCTTTTTAAAATTAAAAATAAAGGTATATAACATAACTTTCTAACTTTATTTCTTTCTGTGCTCGCAAATTACTCCACTCCCCTAGAATTTGCTTTCTCTTCTTCCATCCAAATTTTAGTTTTCTTGAAGATGCAACTTGAGTCCATCAGGCTCACATGTGATTCCCTGAATGTGCAATCTTTCTCCTCTCATGCCACCTAAACATCTCTTTTAAAGTATTTCTTCCTAGGCTAAACTGTTTCCTCCATATAAAATTATTTACGTTTTTTTAAGTTCATTTATTTGAGTGAGAGAGAGAGAGTGAGAGAGAGAGAGAGAGCACGCACACATGAGTGGGGATGGGGCAGAGAGAGAGGGAGAGAGAGAATTCCAGAGACGTGGGGCTCAAACTCATGAACTGTGAGATCATGACCTGAGCCAAAATACTTAAGAGGAGATACTTAACCAACTGAGCCATCCAGGCACCTCTAAAATCAGCTACTTTTTAAAATAGAATATCAGAATATTATACTTAATAGCCCCTCAATAGGTATTAAATAAATATTCAAGTTTTAAAAATTCAGCTGTCTACTGCAACACGCTGTCTAATTTAAATCAAAGTTTAATTTTGTGGGC
This sequence comes from Hyaena hyaena, assembly GCF_003009895.1. Taxonomy (NCBI): domain Eukaryota; kingdom Metazoa; phylum Chordata; class Mammalia; order Carnivora; family Hyaenidae; genus Hyaena; species Hyaena hyaena. Next base: position 3,443,626 of record NW_024080742.1, on the reverse strand, counting down.
TTCAATATTTATGTTACTCTTTTCTGTGTCATTGTAAAGAAAATCTTGAAATAAATAACCAATTCTATAATTCAGCATTTTAGTATTAATATGCTGATGCAAGGCTATAAATGTTATTTTACTGATATATTAGTCTTTGAAGAGTTCTATGTATTTAGCAATAAATTATTGGTTTTTCGAACTACGAACATTACCCACCATACTCAAAGTTATAAATCTAAGAGAGGAATCTTAAAATCAATACTGTCAGTGAAATAATAGATATTTTAGTAGTATAAGAACTGAAAAATATATAATCTGTGGAAATCAAGAAAAAAAAACTTTTTAATTTTTTAAAATGTTTATTTATTTATTTCTTTTTGAAAGAGAGAGAGACAAAGTGTGAGCAGGGAAGGGAAAAGGAGAGAGGAAGACAAAGAATCTGAGGCAGGCTCCAGGCTCTGAGCTGTCAGCACAGAGCCCAACCCAGGGCTCAAACTCACAAATGGTGGAATCATGACCTGAGCCAAAGATGCTTAACTGGCTGAGTCACCCAGGCAGCCTGGAAATCGAGAAAAAATGTCATTGAAACACAAAGAAAGCTTACGTTTCCATTTATAAATGAAATTTTAGGCAATGGTGAATAATTAACTCAAGAACAAATAACCCATCAATCTCCAGAGTTTTAAATGATTTGATTGCTAGTTTAAACTCCCTTTTATTCACACCTTTTAAGACCAAACATGATGTTTAACTTGTCACATAATTCAGAATGGAAGTGGATTAGGAGATAGGAAAGAAGAGGACCTATTTTTTATAATGTTTATTTATTTTTGAGATAGAAAGAGAGAGAGAGAGAGTAGGGAAGGGTTAGAGAGAGGGAGATACATAATCTGAAGCAGGCTCCAGGCTCTGAGCTGTCAGCACAGAGCCTGATGCAGGGCTCGAACTCACAAGCCATGAGATCATGACCTGAGCTGAAGTTGGATGCTTAACTGCTTAATTGACTGAGCCACCCAGGTGCCCTGTAGAGAGAGGGTCTATTCTTATTCTCATTTGAGTTCTGCTCAGTTTTTCCAATCTGTGGTAGATTTATAGTGAGTTTTCTACATTTATGTAGCACTCTATGATTTTTTAAAGTTTTAATCTTTTTTCATTAGTTTCTTTATTTTTTGAGAGAGAGAGTAGGGAAGGGACAGAGAGAGAGAGAGAATCCCAAGCAGGCTCCACACTGTCAATGCAGAGCCCGATGCAGGGCTTGAACTCAGGAACTATGAGATCATGACCTGAGCCGAAATCAAGAGTCAGACGCTTAACTGACTGAGCTACCTGCTCCCCTAATCTTTATTGTTTGAATTGAATTGATTTGATAAAGAATAGCTTCTCCTTCCCTACATTAGTGAAGAATGAATGTGGACCTCCTCTCCCCATAACCTATTTCAAGGGTAAGTAATGATGTACATCCAGATTCATTCAGTTCCATGTCCGGGAAAGTCATGGTGGGCAGGCAACAATGGTATTTTCCAATGAACAGATGCATCTCTTCCCTGATCTCAATATCTTTCTCATTTGGAGTTGTAACTCAAGTCCAATATCTTGCTTGGTGTGAAATAATGTAAATTAAAAAAACTTTAAAATAAGTATCAAATAATTTAACAGTATGAGGATCAATGGGTTATTTGCCCCTGAGTTAATACTTCATCACTGCCTAAGTTTCCCCTATAATCGCAAATACTGGCTTTCCTTGCATTTCATTCTCCTCGAGAGCTAGACACGCATGACAGTGACTCTAAGCCTTTTCCTTTCCTGGGAGTAAGAACAGTGTGCGGAGGTGAAAGGAACTTGACTCAAGTGAGTGTAAACCACTCAGAGATGTGCCATTGGAAATCTTCCTGGACCTTATAGAAACCAGACATCAGCTCCAGAGGCATGAAAGCCCTCCTCAAGCCAACAAGAGGGGACACGTGAATCCCACCTCCACCACAACTCCTGAGCACTGCCAGTAAGTTAGAGTCATCCTGTCACTTGCTTCTGTGACTGCATAATTTATACCTTGCAGAGCAAACCCTGGCCCACAAGTAGAAACTTCCTGGAGACAGTGGTTTCTCAATGTGAGGTGCCTTCTGTTCTTTTAACCTTTAATTTCTTTTTTCTCTTCTTTTTTTCTTTTTTTATCCCAAAAGGAGAAGTAAAGGCTGAGTATATGTGGAATTCAGCCATACAAACTGAGTTAGATTTTCAAGTGTCAGAGCAAGCCTGTCTGCTCCGTACAAATAGCAGGTGTCGATCGAACATCCCGAAGGCTGTTTCCTGGAGAGTAAGTCATCAAGGATGGAGGCATTCCACATAGCATACAGTCCACTCCCTTCTGGGAGAGATCTGCCAACTCATGAGTTTATCAAAAAGAATTAGCTAAAAAAATATGATCCACAGGGCTCAGGGGTGGCTTGGTCAGTTAAGTGTCCAACCCTTGATTTCGGTTCAGTGTCATGATCTCATGGTACGTGGATTCGAGCCCAGCATTGGGTTCTGCACTGACAGTGGGGAGCCTGCTTTAGGTTCTTTCTCTCCCTCTCTCTCTGTCTCTTCCCCCCAAATAAATAAATGAACTTAAAAAAATCCCACAAATTAAAAAAAAACAGGTATGATGAGTAATGTTATTGGAAAATGTTAATGAAATAGAAAAAACTGTTTTTTTCATGTCAGGAACTTTATATTAGAAAACTTTAGAGTTATTAAAGTATAATATGTAATATTTATTGAATGCCTAGTCAATCCAGTAGGCCCTGGGGATACAGAGAGATAAGCCATGTCCCTTCCTTCAGTCAGCAAAGTGTAGTAAAGTCACTGAAGGTCAAGGGCGTGGCCTCTGGAAAAGACAGCGTGGATAGAGCTCCCCTTGTCCTCCCAAGGCTTTGTGATGGCTTTGTGATGTTGGGCATTCTAATACCTCATTTTCCTCATCTGAAATAAAAAACATCTGCCTCTCTGGTTGCTGTCTGGAGTAGATGTGTTAATAGTTATGCTCCAAGAAAAGCCTGACTTGAGATAGAACAGTTTGCTCATATCATTTCAGAGGAGGTTTGATATTACTCAGAGCTTGGACAGCTGTGCAGTTAGACTACTATGTGCTCTAACTACCTCCTTAGTAGTTTAAACTCAATTTAAAACTGATTATCAATTTATAAGACAGTCTGATTACATAGACTAGTTGCCCTTATAAATGAATAGCTTCTTTGGTCATCTGAAAATAATATTAAACATTTAAAAATAAACAAAGATGATGAATACAATTACTTAAATAATAGAAGAGGAAAGTGTAATTCTAATACATGCATCCATAGCTTATCAGATTTGACATTTATGACACATAACTAAATTGTTTAGAGAACAATTCAACTGCTATCATCAAGTGGCCTAAAACAAGAATGTCATAAAAAAGAAAGAGCTGTATCTACTCAAAGGAAATGAAAAATACATGTCCACAAAGACTTGTAGTAAATGGTGTAGAGTAGCTTTATGCCTAACAGCTCAAAACTGGAAACAATGTCAATAGCCATCAGTATTTGAATAGACAAACAATCTACACAATTGAATACTAAAATCCTGGTACCAAGTCCAATTTCTGAGGGTGTTTTTCCTACACCATCAAGCAATTCCTGGACACCAGATGGGTGTCTTACAATTCCACTCAATGCTGACACTCCCTGGAGATAGCGTCATATCCCACAGGTTGGGGGCTCAGTTCCAGAAACCTCCTCTCAGTTCAGATGTGAATCATAAGCCCAGGTTGTTACCAGGGGATCTGCTGCACGGGCTACAGGTTGAAGGTTCCAATGACCCCCTCCTGGGGTTTGATTAATTTTCTAGAGTAACTCAGAATTCAGAGACACGCTTTACTTACAAGATGACCAGGTTATTAAAGGATATAACTCGGGCACAGCCAGGCAGAGACGCTTAGGGGGAGGTATGTGGAAAGGCACAGAAGTTCATCAGAAACACCAGTCTCCCTGAATCTCCATGTCTTCACCAACTCAGAGACTCTCTGAGCCTCCTTCAGGCTTCATGACACAGACATGATTGATAAAATTAGCCATTGACAACTGATCCAAACCCTGGCCCCTGACCCTTCCCCACAGGTCAGAGTAGAACTGAAAACTACAATCCACTGATCACAAGTTTGACCCCTCTGGGAACTAGCCCCCATTCAAAAGTCACCTCATTAACATAAAAAAAGACACCTGTATTGCTCTCACCACTTAGAAAAATTCCAATGTTTAGGAGCCCAAGCCAGAAAAGATGAAGACCAAATACATATTTCTCATTTTAAACTCAGCAATCAGAAGAAACCAACGACTGATACATGAAATGAAATGGATGAAACTCGGAATCCTATGCTGCATGAAAGAAACCAGGCACCAAATCATGCACATACAGTGCAAACCTGTGTGCATCATGGGTAACATATGATACTGTTTTTATGAAACATAAACTAATCTGTAACAACAGAAAGGAAAAGAGTAGTTGCCTGTGACTGAGGACAGAGGGAAGGCAGACTGCCACTGGGCCTGAGGAATCTTTTTGGGGTGACGGAAATATTCTGCATCTTTTTTAATGTTTATTTATTTTTGTTTTGTTTTTTTTTTTTTGAGAGAGAGAGAGTGTGTATGTGCAAGTACATGCACATGTGGGGAAGGGGCAGAGAGAGAGGGACACAGAGATTCTGAAGGGGGCTTTATGTTCACAGCAGAGAGCTGGGTGTTGGGGGGGAGGGGCTTGAAATCATGAACCACAAGATCATGACCTGAGCTGAAGCTGGACGGACTGAACCACCTCTCTCTCTGACTCTCCCCTGCTCATGCTGTCTCTCTCTCAGAAATAAATAAAACATTTTAAAAAATTAAAAAATAATTCTACTTCTTCCTACTTCACTGAGTCCCACAGGGAATTTATTTCTCACCTTTCAGCTTTTATAACACTTATAGATTATAGCATACATTTGATTCTCACGACATACTGTGAGTGATGTAATTTTCATGTGTGTGTGACTTATCCTTTATTCAAACGTGAATTCATGATGTGCCTGAGAGTTTCTCTATAGTCCTCTGTATTTCTAGAAGAGTACTGTGCATTTAGGTGGAGTCTAGGAGCTATCTCTTAGGCATGTCTCTGTGTTCTGGATGACAATAATGATGACTCATCTTACTAAATAGGCTCTTCTACATTTGAAAGGCTAATCTGCCAAAACTCGTTATAAATAGCATGATACATAAAAAGATATATGTGGCTTAAGGTCAGAGCAATTACGCCATGATTAACCATCCTGTCTAGCTTTAAGACAATTGTGAAAATCTCCTAAAGGAGCCTGGCATTTGAATAAGCTTTTGTGGTATAATTATGCTTAAGTAAATATTTTATGTAAGTTTGCAGCCAAGGAACTATATTTAGTTGTGAGTCTCTGATAAAAATACCAACACCCCTGCACTAATTCTGAAATGCAAGTTAAAATTAACTATCATTTTATAAATAAAATGAAACATGAATGATATCTCTAATCAATTTTGTTCTGAATTCTTTTTGTTAAATTACAGCATTTGGAGAACAAAATACCTACTTAGGAGCAGCTCCTGATATTAGTTAATTTCAGTAATGGCCGTGACTCATAGCCAGTTGCACCCATGAGAAGAATTTCTAACAGTAGCAAAAAGGGCATCTTTTTGTGTCTGGAAATAGAGCCTCAGTGAACCTATTGGTTATCAAGCTACTGTTCTCGCCAGTTCAAACCCATCCTGGTAAACTTTGCTTTGCAATTCGGTGTTGGCCTCTTCAAACCACATTATTTCTTGGACAGATAGACGAGGTGTCCTCCTTTGAGCTCCTGAGTAGTGGTCCTAGGCAGATAGAGCTATTTTTTGATATCTGTATCCCTCATAGAGGGGCTGCTGTTCAAACTTCTAAACTCGAATTCTCCCAATACCCAGCCTTTATTCTTAAACTTTCTAAGAAGTAGCTCCCTACTACACTGCCACATGGTTGGCTTCTGACTTCTCAGATCTCAAAAGCTGACTGGCTATTATCTGGATATTAACTTCTTTCTCAATTCTGTTAAAATAGCTAGTGGGCTCTCAGCGTTCTACCCAGACCCTGACTGACACGACTGAACAAGTGTTCTGCAGATACACATATGTGTGTTCCTCGGGTTCTACTGAAGAGTTGTGCTGGTGGCCAAGAATGGTGGTTCAGTGGCAGGGAAATCAACATTAGTGTCCCTCAAATGTGGGTTCCAATCCCGTTTCTCCCTGCCACGTGACCTGGAAAAGTTATTAAACTTCTTGTACTTCCTGGAGCCATACTTCTCTCCATGCATAACAACTGTGTTCGGTGACAACCAGGTACAAAAGTAGTACAATCAGCAAACGTGCAAGGAGACTCTGAGTTTGGCTAATAATAGGTTGTCTAATCATCCTTCTGCAATGAGAAATTACTACTTCTTGATTATTGATGTGTTGTCCTTTGAGTTTCTACAAGCAGTTACAATGCCTCCCTGGTAACAAGTTAGGATCATGTTTGGACTAAAGGAGAAGCCCAAGCACCTATCAGGGGACCTTCATTTTTGTGTTGCACAGCCCTTAAGAATGTTCCATGATCCTACTGTATCGTGGTCAATTCACGAATTGCTTTTATTATTAGATGTGAGGTCCTAGGGCGCACAGTTGTGCATCATTGATATATCTGCCATTTTGTAATCAAACTTTATCACATTGGTTAATACCCATCGAAATTAGCAGATGCCCCAGGCCTTAAAATAAAAGCCAGCACTTGACTGCAATGAGCCAGTTTAATTGGAGGCACATTTTCTGTTTGAACTGAGTGTGGTGGGTTTGAGCTGCTAGATTGTTGTCTAGACTCTTCTATGCCTTCAGTCCCTGCTATGTCCTCACTAGGCTGGTAAAGCCATAGCCTTCGTCACCCCCTGGGCCCAGGACACTCCTCCAACTGGCCCAGCAGGTTAAGGGGAATGAAAGGCAACATTAAAGCTGGCCTCCATATTTTTATACTTCAATAGTCTATTTCTCTGTGTCAATGAACAGACACAAGAAAACAAAACACGCTAGTTTGTCTAAGATCCTTATTCATTTTTTTTTAAGTTCTTTATTCTATAATAGGTACCATAGTTGACTCAAAAGAAGTATTGGAGGAAAGACAGAATAGATGGAAAAGTAAATGGAAGGGGGGAAAAACAGAGAGAAGACAGGAAGGACAGGAGGGAGGTGGGAGGGGATCTGATAATTGTCGCTGCTGCTTTTTGTTTGCTTAGTACTTCCTGGGCTGAGTCAGTGAACTCTGTATTTCCTATAATAAGCAGCCTAATGTTTCCATTCACTTTTTTCTTATTTGTTTATATATATTCTTATTTTTAATTTTATGTCTGAATGTTTAAAAATGAGCCAATGATTGGAAGGAATTGCACTCCAGCGTGTTCTACCAGTAAGGCTTCCAACCTCCATGGGTAGAACTGTGTCTGAGTAGGTAAGACATTCGAACCAGGATGCTCTCAACTCTGCATCATGTGTGTATTTCTTTATTTCTTTTGTTATCTTTTTAAGCTTATTTATTTATTTTGAGAGACAGAAAGAGAGAACGAGCAGGGAGGGGCAGTGCGAGAGAGAAACCCAAGCAGGCTTCGCACTGTCAGCACAGAGCCCGAAGTTGGACTCAGACTCACAAAGAGATCATGATCTGAGCCGAAATCAAAAGCCGGTCACTTAATCAACTGGGCCATCCAGGCGTCCCTTTCTTTATTATTTAAATAAACTTTTTTAGAGTAGCTTCAGGTTTAAATAATGTCGAAAGGTAGGGGTATGCTATCAACATGCCTGATCACAGCTAATGTGAAACCTGAGACGGCGCCTGACAGATTTCTCCACCAGAATCGGTTCTTCCTGTCCCTCTCTGCACCGGGCACTGTGAAAGGAAGTCATTGCATGTACCCAACATTTAAGAGATAAGGAGTCATGCTCCATCCCTTTGAAGACAGAGTATCTACACACATAATCTGAAACTGCATGGAAAACTTGTCTCTTCTCCCTCATTTATTTACTTATTTACCACTTTTGTGTCAATAAGGACTCATGGGTATTTATCTCATTTTGTGGGTTACCATTCAAGAATATATCTTTTATTGCATTGTTATTCTAGCTTTGTCCACTGAGAGCTCTTTCAGTTGGCTCCATTTCCCCTTGACATACACTTATCACTGTATTATTTTTTGGAGTGCTTTATTTCTGGTGTGTTCCGGGCTAATCTTTGATATTCTCTGTCCCAACACTTGAATAAGCCATTTCGCCTAGAATTCTTGTATCTTTCTGGTAAAATGAGTTGAGAAGCCAAGGTCTGTGTACTGGTGTTCAATCTTACTTTGCCCCTGGGCCCCTTCAGGTCTCTTCTGCTCTTGCATGATGCTCAAGTTTGACCAGAAATAGGTACTATCTTGGCCTTTGTCTGGTCTTGCTGTGCACTTGCTCAATCTTAACCAGGACTCTGCTCCAAGAGTGATGGCAACGCCAGGTGAAGAGAACCCAGCATTTGGCACCCTCTGCCCCTGGCCTGCCTCAAGAAGTTACTGCCATGAACAGAACCGCTGGGAATGGCCATCGCCCGCTGCTGAAAGATAAACCCGCCCATCTTAACAGAGAAGTTAAGAGTGCTTAACAGAGTGCTGCGTTGTTGTTACCAACTTTGTCCAATCTTATAGTTACTTTTAAGCAGTGGTATTTGCTGAGTTTTTCCCTCAGCCCCGGCCAGAAATCTCACCTTCATCACTTATTTGAACATGAAAGCCTGAAGCGGAATGTACTCTGCATGCCCTTGTGAGTCATACTTGCACTAAAGACGACGGGAGAAATCACATGAATATTCAGGGTCCACGGGCCACACCAGTGAGATGCGGAGTCTGATAGTCTGGGACATGCTGGAACACGTCAGAATTAAAGGGCAAGTTACCGCCTCTGGTACCAGCTACCAGTAGGGAAGGAATACAGCCCTTGGGAAGTCTCCTTTTATCTTGAGACAGCACGCTCTCCTCTGCCCATTTATTGGACGACTTGGAAGGCTGCTGATTTTTTTTAAGTTTATTCCTTTATTTATGAGAGAGAGAGAGGAAGTGAGAGTGGGGGAGACAGAGAGAAGAGGGGAATCCCAAGTAGGCTCCTTACCACCAGCACTGAGCCGGACGTGGGGCTCAATCTCAAGAACCATGCGATCTTCATCTGAGCCGAAACCCTGAGTCGGATGCTCACCCACGGAGCTACCCAGATGCCCCGGCAGGGTGCTGATTTTGAGGGGATCGGAGAGAACAAAAAGACTGAGGCCGGTTCAGGCTGAGGTTCAAAAGTACCTGCCAGTTGGGTATTTTGCGGCTGCAGCCCCAGTGATGTTTCTTGTGTGGCGACAATGAGGCCACCATGTGGTGTCCCTGACAATCCCCAGTAGTTAAGCCACAGCACAGACCGTTAGGAGTCTGCAGCAAGACCATGCCATCCTCAGAGAAGTTCTAGTTCCCATTCCCAAACCATGTCTTGGCAGCTGTCAGGCCCTGTTCGTGGCTGAACCCCTAACTGAGAAGGTACAAGTGATGACCTAACCATGGGTGTTCAGCATCAGGGGATGGTTGCTGCCGAGTCCCCCAACAAGGCTTGATGGTCAGGGGCCCTCCAACCATCCACCGTGTAAGGGACATTGCACATTTTTGCATCAACCCTGAGCAGGCTCAAGGGCACAGGAAGTGACACGAAAAGGTGCTCCCAAGCTCCATGTTGACCTGCCTCTGGAAGGCTGATATTTCTCCCACGTATGATCTTATGTGGATGGGAAGGCACACCTCAACCAGCCGACCGAGGAAGAAATATTTCAAGCCTAGTCCAAGGAACGGGTCTGTCTATATTGTTTCAGACCTAAAAAGCACTGAATAGCACTCACCTTGCTTTCAGGGGTGATCCTGAAATTCTCCCGGGAGGCCAACTGCAAGCCGTACACATTGTTAGACCTTGGGGAGAAGAGACACAGGTGAGAAAAACATCCACTCCTGTGCAGAAGGATGGTTTGTCTGGGCGGCCAGAAGCCTTGAAGGGGCAATACTGAAAGATGGGAGACAAAAAGGAAGGTTTTTGAAGCTATTATTTTTTTTTTTAAATCAATTCTTTACAAGAGAGCACCCAGTGCCGAAGAGATGCCCAGGCAGCCAGCTAGATGGGAAAACTCGCTGAGTGGAAGTCAGTCGCCTTCTAGACTTCCTCACCTCTCTACTTGCATCACCTCCCCACGAATGACCATGTGGCAGAGATGAGCCCAACAATGCGGTCTCCTATTCGCCTAGGTGGATTTAACTACTGTCCCTGCTGAAAGCCTGGGAAACTGAGGCAGAGCCTAGATAAGGTACAAACCTTTAAGAAAATGAGCCAGCCATGAGGTGATAGGCTTCCTGGGTCAGATACCTTCCCCCATAGAGGGTAAGTGTCTGTCTTTACTTAGAACGGGCCACATTCTGGAGCTGCACACCATCACGGTGCCAGTCCTCAGACTGGTTGTTGTCATGGGGTGTCCCCTAGAATCACCTCACACCCAGGAACCCACTCTATAAGAAAGGTGGGACTTCATGAGCAATTGTCTGGGAAGACGTGGTATATTCTCCTACCTCCAGCCAGTATGACCTTTGATAGAAGAGGCCCACTTGGGTAAGTTGTGCTTCCTGTCCTGGCCACTTCAGGCTGTATGTGAACAGGTCCTGGTTCGCAGGGGAGACGTGCTGTACCAGGGACAGAGTAAGTGATCACAGCATTCCAGGCGATGGCTGGCATCGGGCCATGTTGGCTTCCTCACCCTGGCAGGCCATCAGGCATAAAAAGGAATCAGTATGTGGCCAGGGTAACTGACTCAGATCATCCTGGGGAGAGGGATTTGCTCTTTGACGACAGGGACACGAAGAAGGAAAGGACACCCGGAGCTCAGCAGACTCATCAAGGTGCCAGTTTGGACTTCCATATCCAAAAATAGCTCTTTACATGCAAATTGCTATAACTGTTGCAAAAGATCCAATAAACAGGTGCACCACCTGGAGGGATGGAGGAGGGCTTGGTTATTCCCCTACAGGAGTGACACAAATCAGCAAAGTGCTGGCCGAGGGGTATGCTGCACAGGATAAGAGGTAAGAGGAAGGAGAGGATGGATCAAAGAGGTGGCCCTGAGACAAATCGGAAATGCAGGTTGATCCACAAACCGCCTCTGAGGAGACCATTCTTCTTCCTCTGTCCAGCAATGACCGTTTGGAGGAAACAGCGACTCAACCAAGCAAACGTACCCTGAACACAGTGGGTATGAGAGTTGAGTGGAGGCTGACGCTGTCTGTGCTCTGTCCAACCCCACGGAAGTCTCTGTTGACCCTGAACTGTGTACAGTGAAAACTAAGTGTATTGCTTAGATATTGAAAAATATATATTATCACTACTTAAAGTATACTTTTAGTAAATTTCCATGGGATTTTATCATTAAATGATTTTTAAGTGAGTCAAAAAGGTAAAACTTGCAAATATCATGCATTTATGTATTTGCCTGGGGTTGGCACTGTCCATATGTCCACAATGCGTGCTTCCTCTTAGATTCTAAGATTCTGGAGAGCCCAGAATCATTTGGTTTGCAAAAGAAATACTCTTTAAATGAACACTTGGCAACTTATTTTCCAGGATGACTTTTCTGAAATCAAAATGTGGCTACTTCTGGCAAGTGATTCACATTCTGCTTTGTAAGACTGAATCTTTTATGCTAACTTATCCTAGGGTAAACATGAGAAAATCAAATACCTTTCTGTGTCTGTAAACATCAATCAAGCAACCCAAACAATTTATGTATCATCGACCACACACTTGGCCAGCAGTGCGTATGTGACAGCAGAGAGAAGATAAAGCAAGAAGCACAGAGTGAGCACAGCCCGACAGTGAGTCCAGAGAGGACCGGGACACACGGGGAGGGCACGTGGTGGGCTGGACGGCACAGTAAGCACGTTTGCTCAGGAGTGGATCAGACTTGCTATGGGTGAGAGATATGGCAGGGTGGAGGGAGGGAATACAGAATGTGAAGAGGGAACATGAGGACCGTTTCATGGATCACTGTGGGGCCATTCATTCCAATAATGCATATTGAACATCTTCTGCAGAGGAAATAGCAGATGCGATGGGCAAAATTTTACAGATGAGGTCCGCCAGTTTGGTGCCTGTTTGCAGAGGTCCTAAGAGTCTGAATTCTTTCTGTACATCTGAAATTTTATTTTGTTTATGTATTTATTTATTTTGAGAGGGAGAGAGAGAGGGTAAGTAAAAGAGGAGCGGGGGGGGGGTGGGGAGAGAGAGAATTCCAAGCAGGCTCCACATTGCCAATGCAGAGCCTGATGCCAGGCTCAAACCCATGAACTGTAAGATCTTGACCTGAGCTGACATCGAGAGTCGGGCACTTAACCAACTGAGTCACCCAGTTGCCTCCCCCTCCCTCTTGTATGTCTTAAAATGTTTTCAATTAAGCTCAGAAGTCATGACCATTGAGCCTTATATTTGATTCAACTCTCTTGATCAATTAGACATTTGAAAATTCAGTGACAGAGCATAAATTTCAAATAATTGTTTTCAATGGTTGTTTATGAGTATTTTAGTAAAGAATCAGTTCATTCTAAATGATTATTCTGTCATATAATGTATAATTGTTTTACTTGTATGACAAATTTGTACAATGAACCTAATGCATACATTATAAGAGTGTTGCTTTCTTGAGACATTGCATAAAGAAAATAACATTTTTTAATATTGTTTATAAGTATATAACTTTGAACACCTATAAGTTTATTCCGGAAAATCAACAGACTTTTAAAATTGAAAAACATCACTTATCTTAATATAATAAATGTTTAACATGTATACTTTTCCTAGTTATTATCTGCTTTTAAAACAGATTTAGGGAAGGGGAAGGGCAAGATGGTAGAGAAGTAAGGAGCTCCGTACTTGCACTCGCACCCATACCTCACACGGAAAAGATCTGAAGCCATTGGAAACCTTACAAAACCTGAGAGATTGGGAGAAAAAGGACACAGAATCCACTGAGAAAGCCTTCTAACGGCTACCTCAAGAAACAAGCCAGAGTACACAAGGTGGAGAGTCCCAAATATCACTACAAAAAAAATAACCAAGGTCCCAAGAAGAGAGACCAAGAGATACCATTCAAAAAACACTCTCTGAAAGGATAGGCCCTGGACAGTCAAAGAGTCTTCTTGGATACAGCAGGGCTCATAGGTGCAGAGAGCATAACAGGTCTTTAAAACTAACAAGAGCCAGAGAGCTAACTAAAATAACGAAATGAAAGAGCTCTCTTCCAAAGAAACTCAAAGAAGAAATGACAGCGAATGAACTACTCAAAACAGATATAAGCAGCACCACTGAACAAGATTTTAGGACAATAATCGTAAAATTAATAGCTGGGCTTGCAAAAAGCATAGGGGACATCAAAGAAACTATGGCTACAAACAGAATGGACAATAAAAATAAGCATGAAGAATTTAAAAATGTGATAAATGAGATACATAATAAATTAGAGGCCTCCAATGCACATATTGAAGAGGCAGAAAGGAGAATAAGTGATTTAGAAGACACCATTATAGAAAAAGAAGAAGCTGACAAAAAAAGAGACAAACTGATCCAGGAACCGGAATGAAGAGTTGGAGAGCTCAGCGACACGGTCAAACGCAACAATATCCGTATCATAGGAATCCCAGAAGAGGAAGAGAGAGGGAAAGGTGCTGAAGGAGTCCTGGAACAAATTATAGCAGAGAACTTCCCCGACCTGGGGAAGGAAGTAAATGTGGAAGTACAAGAGGCTCAGAGGACTCCCCTCAGACGTAACCTGAATCGATCTTCTGCACGACATATCATAGTGAAAATGGCCAAATACAAGGACAAAGAGAGAATTTTGAAAGCAGCTAGGGAGAAAAGGGCCCTAACATACAAAGGGAAACCTATCAGAGTGGTGACAGACCTATCTACTGAAACTTGGCAGGCTAGAAAGGAATGGCAGGAAATCTTCAATGTGATGAACAGTAAAAATATGCAGCCAAGAATCCTCTATCCAGCAAGCCTGTCATTCAAAATAGAAGGAGAGATAAAAACCTTTCCAAATAAACAGAAATTGAAAGAATTTGTCACCACGAAGCCAGCCCTACAAGAAATCCTGAGGGGGATGCTCTGAAGGAAAGGTTGCAAGGAACAAAGATACCAGAGACACCACCACAAACATGAACCCTACAAAAGATACAAAGACTCTAAACCCACATATTTCAATAATAACACTGAATGTAAATGGGCTGAATGCTCCAATCAAAAGACATAGGGTAGCAGAATGGATTAAAAAACAAAATCCATCAATATGCTGTCTACAAGAAACTCATTTTAGACGGGAAGATACCTTCAGATTAAAAGTAAGGGGATGGAGAAATATATATCATGCTACAGGAAATCAAAAGAAAGCCGGAGTAGCGATACTTATATCAGACAAACTGGACTTTAAATTAAAGACAATCACAAGAGATGAAGAAGGGCACTACATAATAATTACAGGGTCCATCCATCAGGAAGAACTAACAATCATAAATGTCTACGCACCGAATATGGGAGCACCTAAATATCTAAAACAATTAATCACAAACAGAAACAAGCTTATAGATAAGAATGTGCTAATAGCAGGGGACTTTAATACTCCGCTTACAGCAATGGATAGGTCAACCAGACAGAAAATCACTAAAGAAATAATGGACTTGAAAGACACATTGGACCAGATGGATCTGACGGATATATTTAGAACTTTACATCCTGAGGCCAGGGAATTTACTTTCTTCTCAAGTGCGCATGGCACATTCTCCAAGATAGATCACATACTGGGACATAAAGCAGCCCTCAATAAATATAAAAGAATAGAGATCATACCATGCACACTGTCAGATCACAATGCTTTGAAACTTGAAATCAATTACAGGAAGAAGTCTGGAAAACCGCCAAAAACATGGAGGTTAAAGAACACCCTTCTAAAGAATGAATGGGCCAATCAGGCAATTAGAGAGGAAATTAAAAAATATATGGAAACAAATGAAAATGAAAACACAACAATTCAAAATCTATGGGATGCGGCCAAGGCAGTCCTAAGAGGAAAGTACATTGCTCTCCAGGCCTATTTCAAGAGATTAGAAAAAGCACAAGTCCAAAATCTAACAGCTCACCTAAAGGAGCTAGAGGCAGAGCAACAAGAACGCCCTAAACCCAGTAGAAGAAGAGAAATAGTAAAAATTAGAGCAGAAATAAACAACATAGAGACCAAAGAAACAATTGAACAGATCAATGAAACCAAGAGTTGGTTTTTTGAAAAAGTAAACAAAATTGACAAACCTCTAGCCAGGCTTATCAAAAAGAAAAGAGAGAGCACCCAAATAGACAAAATTATGAATGAAAATGGACTTATTACAACCAACCCCTCAGAAATACAAGCAATTATCAGGGAATACTATGAAAAATTATATGCCAACAAATTGGACAACTTAGAAGAAATGGACAAATTCCTAAACACACACTCACTACCAAAATTCACACGGGAAGAAATAGAAAACCTGAACAGACCCATAACGAGTGAAGAAATCGAATCAGTGATCAAAAATCTCCCAACAAATAAGAGCCCTGGACCTGATGGTTTCCCTGGGGAATTCTACCAGACATTTAAAACAGAATTAATCCCAATTCTTCTCAAGCTATTCCAAAAAATAGAAGTCGAAGGAAAACTCCCGGACTCATTTTATGAAGCCAGCATCACTCTGATTCCCAAGCCAGACAGAGATCCAACAAAAAAAGAGAACTATAGGCCAATATCCTTGATGAATACGGATGCAAAAATTCTCAACAAGATCCTTGCAAATCGAATCCAGCAGCATATCAAAAGAATCATCCACCAAGATCAAGTGGGATTCATTCCTGGGTTACAGGGCTGGTTCAACATTCGCAAATCAATCAATGTGATCCATCATATCAATAAAAGAAAAGATAAAAACCATATGATCCTGTCAATAGATGCAGAAAAAGCATTTGACAAAATACAGCATCCCTTCTTAATAAAGACTCTCGAGAAAGTTGGGATAGAAGGAACCTACTTAAACATCATCAAAGCCATCTATGAGAAGCCTTCAGCTAACATCATCCTCAACGGGGAAAAACTGAGAGCTTTCCCCCTGAGATCAGGAACACGACAGGGATGTCCACTCTCACCACTGTTGTTTAACATAGTGCTGGAAGTCCTAGCATCAGCCATCAGACAACAAAAGGAAATCAAAGGCATCAGAATTGGCAAAGAGGAAGTCAAACTTTCACTCTTCGCAGATGACATGATACTCTACATAGAAAACCCGACAGACTCCACCAGAAGCCTACTAGAACTGATCCAAGAATTCAGCCAAGTTGCAGGGTACAAAATCAACGTACAGAAATCGGTTGCATTTTTATACACCAACAATGAAGCAACAGAAAGAGAAATCAAGAAACTGATCCCATTCACAATTGCACAAAAAACCATAAAATACCTCGGAATAAACCTAACCAAGGATACAAGAGATCTGTATGATGAAAACTATAGAAAACTTATGAAGGAAATTGAAGAAGACACAAAGAAATGGAAAAACATTCCATGCTCATGGATAGGAAGAATAAATATAGTTAAGATGTCATTACTACCTAAAGCACTCTACACATTCAATGCAATTCCAATCAAAATTGCACCAGCATACTTCTCAAAACTAGAACAAACTATCCAAAAATTTGTATGGAACCACAAAAGACCCCGAATAGCCAAAGTAATACTGAAAAATAAAACCAAAACGGGAGGTATCACCATCCCAGACTTCAGCCTCTACTACAAAGCTGTCATCCTCAAGACAGTATGGTATTGGCACAAAAACAGACACATAGACCAATGGAACAGAATTGAGAACTCAGAAGTGGACCCAAAAGTATACAGCCAACTGATCTTTGACAAAGCAGGAAAGAATATCCAATGGAAAAAAGACAGCCTTTTTAACAGATGGTGTTGGGAGAACTGGACAGCAACATGCAGAAGAATGAAACTAGATCATTTTCTCACACCATGCACAAAAATCAACTCAAAATGGATAAAGGACCTGAACGTGAGACAGGAAACTATCAACACCCTAGAGGAGAAAGCAGGAAACAACCTCCTTGACCTCCACCGCAGCAACTTCTTACTTGACACATCCCCAAAAGCAAGGGAATCAAGAGCAAAAATAAACTGTTGGGACCTCATCAAGATTAAAAGCTTCTGCACAGCCAAGGAAACAACCCAGAAAATTAATAGGCAACCAACGGAATGGGAAAAGATAGTTGCAAATGACATATCAGATAAAGGGTTAATATCCAGAATCTATAAGGAACTCACCAAACTACACGCCCGAAAAACAAACAACCCAGTGAAGAAATGGGCAGAAGACATGAACAGACACTTCTCCAAAGAGGACATCCAGATGGCCAACAGACACATGAAACGATGCTCAGCATCCCTCCTCATCAGGGAAATACAAATCAAAACCACACTGAGATACCACCTCACGCCAGTCAGAGTGGCTAAAATGAGCAAATCAGAGAACTCTAGATGCTGGCGAGGATGTGGAGAAACGGGCACCCTCCTACACTGTTGGTGGGAATGCAAACTGGTACAGCCCCTCTGGAAAACAGTGTGGAGGTTCCTCAGGAAACTAACAATAGAACTCCCCTAGGACCCAGCCATAGCACTGCTAGGAATTTACCCAAGGGACACAGGAGTGCTGATGCATAGGGGCACATGCACCCCAATGTTCATAGCAGCACTCTCCACAATAGCTAAAACATGGAAAGAGCCTAAGTGTCCATCAACGGACGAATGGGTCAAGAAGATGTGGTTTATCTATACCATGGAATACTACATGGCAATGAGAAAGAATGAAATCTGGCCTGTGTAGCAACATGGATGGACCTTGAGGGTGTTCTGCTGAGCGAAATAAGTCAGGCAGAGAAGGACAAATATCACACTTTTGCACATATAGGAGGATTAGGAGGAACTTAACTGAGGACCATGGGGTAGAAGAAGGGGGAAATGGTGGGGGAAAGGGAGAGAGGCAAACCATGAGAGACTCTTGAATGCTGAGAAACAAACTGAGGACTGAAGGATGTGGGGGGTAGGGGGTTGATGGGCATGGAGGAGGGCACTCGTGGGGATGAGCACTGAGTGTTATATGGGAACCAACTTGTCAATAAACTATTTGTAAATAAATAAATAAATAAATAAAACTCACTACAAAAAAAAAAAAACCCACAGATTTAGGGGCACCAGGGTGGCTCAGTCAATTAAGTGATCAACTCTTGATTTGGGCTCAGGTCATAATTTCATGGTTTGCAAGTTTGAGCTCCACATCAGACTCCAGGCTGACAGCTCTTTGGAATTTTCTCTCTCTCTTCTCTCTCTCTCTCTTTCTCTGCCTCTCCCCTACTCTCTCTCTCAAAATAAATAAACTTGAAAATATTAAAATAAATAAATAAACACATAAACATTAATAAAAACAGACTTAAAAGAAATTCTCTGCTGTTCATTCAGGAAGAATCTTTCCAGGAAAAAACACAAGCCTCTGTGATCAAAACGACCTTCAATACCCTACTTTAAATATATTTGGTGATCACTTGTAAGAATAAAGAATATACAGAGAACAGTGAGTTTTGTCAAAAGAAAATTATTTTGAAAAGAATATCTTTGAAAGCAAAATAATTTATGGAATTACACAATTTTAGTATTGGAAGGGACCTTTGGTTTTTTAAAGTTGCCGTTTCAGCTGTATTATGTATTTTCTGGAAGCACACGCTTCCAAATTTTGTATGCTTCACAATAGTGTCTTTTTTGTAGAATACCTACAAGGTGTTACATTTTCTTGAAAAAATGAAGATATAAGAGGGGCACCTGGGTGACTCAATTGGTTGGAGGTCTGACTCTTCATTTCAGCTCAGTCATGATCTCATCATTCATGAGTTCAAGCTCCACATTAGGCTCTGTGCTGATGGTGTGGAGCCTACTTGGGATTCTCTCTCTGTCTCTCTCTCTCAAAATAAATAAACTTAAATAAATTAAGATATGAATGCAGAGGCAACATCTGCCCCATGTGAGTGTGTTACTTGGGCCCGTGCACAGGGTAGCACCTAAGACCACCAGCCCCGAGTGGTCGCAGCCTGTGGGGCCACAGGACAAGCGGTTCTGCCCCCCAGCAAGTGCCAGTGGTGCCCCGGGCACCCGTGACAAACAGGGATGTCGTCCGGAGTCCCTGGCAAGCCCCAGTTCTGGAATCACCACCCACACGTCTCGGATTCTGGAGGAAATCCGTGCCCTCTTCTGGAAACGGCTTTTCCTTTTTGTGAAATAGCTTTTGGCCTCGTGGAAACTGAACACTCACCGCTGGGCTGTCAGGTGACCGTGTGAGTTGAGCTGCCGTCACGAACGGGCCGTCGCCTGGCCCACCCCGCCATATGTTTGGTGAGCAAATCGGCAATCTCTTATCAAATGGAAACGGTATGTAAAATGCTCAGCTCAGGCTAATCCAGAAGGCACGATTAAATTGTAAGAACAGGTGACCCAGGCTCCTTCAACATCTGCCACTGTGGAAATTGCCGCTTCCGTCTCCATCCAGACCTGGGCCACCTGCGGTCTCTTGGCAACCGATTGCCCAGGGAGCCACCATGAGCCCGGTTCACAGAGGGGTCTCCATGACACATGGGTACCACCTGAGTGTGGAAAGCTGCGCCACCACAGAACCTTTCGGGGTGACCCTGAGAGACTTATATTTTGGACTTGGATGCGCCTTCCCTGCGCGTGATGCTTCTGTGGACACCACGGTCTGTGGGCCCAGGGACTTGAACCTGCTTCATGGCGTTGCACACAGCACGGTGTCGGGCTGTATAACTACCCCACGGTGAGAGAAATGCATACTCAGAGCCGCACCGTTTCAGCTTGAATCTCAGTAACAACCCGAATAAAATAAGAAAAAGAATAAAAACTTCGGAAGGTTGGAGAAAAACCTTCCAGGAATAGGAGCAGGTGCAAAGATGCGAAGGTTAGAAGGACATGAACATGCCCCCCCGCCCCCAATAAAAACAAAAAACAAACAAAAAAAACCCAAACCAAAAAGGAAACCATTGATCTAGAGTGGACTAAATGGATACAAGGGCTTTAAACATGAGCTTGTATGGCTCAGCCAGTTAAGGATCTGACTCCTGATTTCGGTCATGATCTCATGGTTCATGAGTTTGAGCCCCGAGCCGGGCTCTGTGCTGGCAGAGTGGAGCCTATTTGGTATTCTTTCTCTCCCTCTCTCTCTCTGCTCCTCCCCTACTCACACTCTCTCTCAAAATAAATAAATACTCCTGCCTCCTTTCATGGGATAAAAGTTTCAAACTATTTAACATAATACCAAAATAATGCTGATTGGCCCAGGGAGAGTATATTCTAGGTAGTCAGCATGCACTTCCGCACATACGCTTCTTACTCTCCTTTGTATTTATGAAAAGGTCTTCCGCCCCTCTGTCCCCTGAAGAAAGCGAAATTTGCTATAACATAGCACTCCCTAAGCTGGAGGAATATGTTCATAAGAGAAAAAGAGAGTAAACCTTTTGTAAACCTCAGGTCTTAAACTTCCAAATAGATGGCACATAAGTGTTTTCTACTATTTCACACATTTTTACCTTTCTTTTGAGACAATAAAATGGCTGGTAAATTATTTAGAGGCATATGTCTACATTATGCATGGAAACAGATTCTGTAGTTCAAACATCAAATGAGGGCCTGAATTTGCAGCGGCACTCAATGTCTTCCAAATAATGGTGTTCCAAATAGCAGGGAGAGCCGCTTAATTCAAATCGGGAGCATAAATTCCTGTATTCCTCCGCAAACACGTTTGCTGCTGCCCGTGCGATGGAACATTTATAAGCAGCCCTTCCGTGATGGTTACTATTCCATAGTTGCCGTTCTAAGTGTTTTACCTTTATTATTCTGGATTTTCTCACAACAAACCACTGTGGCCATTATCATGAGAATCTTCCTATAGATGGGGAAACTGAGGCAATGAAGATATTAGGTAACTAGCCCAAGGTCACACGGGGCATAAGTGGATGGGCCATGATTCAAATCTCGATTTTTCCAGATCTAGCAAAGAGGATGTAGGTCTACTCTTGGCTATTTTCAAGTAGAGCTTTGAGGTTTAAAAAATAATAATAAGCATGGGTAGTGACAGATGGCTTTAGAATTTTGATGCTTGGCGGTTTTATTGAAAACATAACTCAGCTTGACAAAGATTTGAGAAGCAGCAGGGTTGAAAGAGAAGTGGTCAGAGAATCTTATTCAGGAAACTTTACTACAAAAAAAAATATACTGATTGGTTCTCTTCAGGAAATTATAGCTCCTCATTTTCTTCTCTCAGGATGTAAAGTACTTTCCTCCTAACTGGCCAACAATCATCTTTTGTAGTTTTCTTTTTTTTGTTTCGCTGTTTTCTTTTTTTGTCATTGGAGTATTTGCTTTGCTGGGTTTTCTTCCAATTGATATTTAAGCTTGAATATAAAGAAAACAGGAATGTAATGTTAATCTATACTTTCATGAGGCTTATTTTTAAGTTATATTTATTTATTTTTGAGAGAGAGAGAGAGAGAGCGTGCACAGGGGAGAGACAGAGGATCCAAAGTGAGATCTGCACTGACAACAGTGAGCGGGATGTGGGGCTCCAACTCACCAACCCTGAGAATGACCTGAGCTCAAGTTCAGGGTTGAACCAACGAAAGCACTCAGCGCTCCCTACACCTTCATGAGGTTTAAACTGAGGGAATGGTGAGAGTGTTACTGGTCATTCATAGTCTATTGCCAGCAACTTAGAGACCCCGGGGAACAGGGTTTGGGGGCCCCACGGAAGCAGGACCCTGGAGCGAGGCTGGGGGCGGGATCAGGGTGCCCCGGGCCCTTCCTCTTCCTTTTTGTGCGAACCCCTCACTATGCTGCTGCCTCTGTGCTCCTGCCCATCCCCCGCTCGGCCCTGGCTGCCTGCGGGACGTGTCCTTCCTTCCTGCAGGGGGCACAACTCTGCCATCGCAGGACTCCAGGCGACGTGGGTCTCAGGAGTTTCCGACCACCCGTCGGGGAAATGATCAGCGGAGGCCAAGGTGGTGGTACCGTCCAAACTACAGCATGTAGCAGGCCACCTTCCTGGACGTTAGTGGAGCCTGGTCAGACCAGATCAGTAACTCACACTGGGCGCGGGGACCACACTGCTGGGGTGCTCCCCTGATCCCACCTCTTGTGAGGCTTGCCGGGGCCATTGAGGTCCTCCCAATCTCATTTTCCTTATTTACAAAAAAAGATGTCCCTTTCCTTACTAATTTCTCCAGTTCTTTCAAGATTATATATATATATATATATATTTTTTTTAATGTTTACTTATTTTTAAGAGAGAGAGAGAGACAGAGAGTGAGAGGGGGAGGGGTAGAGAGAGAGGGAGACACAAAATCTGAAGCAGGCTCCAGGCTCTGAGCTGTCAGCACAGAGCCCGACACAGGGCTTGAACTCACAAACCATGAGATCATGACCCAAGCTGAAGTCAGCCACTTAACCACTGAGCCACCCAGGTGCCCCTTAAAAGTATTTTAAAAGAAGAAGTACTATAATGTGTTCATTAAAAACACATAAAAATCTTTCATATTTTAAGGTAAAACAATTGTTTGCACTGGTGACATTAAGAACTACAGATAGAATATTAAGACAAATCAGACTTTGCCAAGTCAAAAGGGGTTGAGTCAAGTAATTTCTAGGGCAGAAACCCATCCAGTTAACGATCCTAGATGGAATTAATACAGATGTAGGATAAGTAATTCACTTAAATAAGATGAATATTTTTTAAGGACTAGGTCAATGAGCGATTCCACCCCTTTGCAGCACTGTTATAAGAGCTGTGTCACAAGTCCCTAAAGTCCCGCACACACTTTTCTCCACGGCCACACTATTTGGGCTTTGTTTTCTTAAACTATCAATGATAATGAATGAAACCTGCTGGTGGATCCGCTTGCGACACAAATAGATTTTGAAGCCTTCCCAGCACTTTGGAAGTAAGTAGGCTGAAGTATCAGAACACAGACATGGTCATGAAAGATATATGGAAAGAAGTGAGTTTGACTTTCATAAAAATGTAGCACAAGGGCATCAGTACTTTCTGAGTTTCATTAAGTCTCCCTGAAGTAGGTCAGGCTGGCCCTGCGTTCTCTCAAACCCTTGGAAGGTGATTTTAGAAGAAAGAGCTGGGCCCTACGGCATGCATTAATCTTAGCTAAAGCAGAGGAAAGACACTTCAATTTGAACTCAGTGTTTTCTTCCTTAAAAAATAGCGCATTTGATAAAATAGCAAGGACAGAAATTGAACTCTTTCACTGATAAAGATATAATATAAAAACTTTACATTTTTTTAATGCTTATTTATTTTTGAGAGAGGGAGGGACACATAGTGCTATTAGGGGAGAGGCAGAGAGAGAGGGAGGCACAGACTCCGAAGCAGGCTCAAGGTTCTGAGCTGTCAGCACAGATCCAGATGTGGGGCTCAAACTCACAGACCCTTAGATCATGAACTGAGCCGAAGTCAGATGTTTAATGCTTAACCAACGGAGCCACCCCGGCATCCCTTTAATATAAAAACCTTTAAAACAGAAAATTGCACCTAACAGTATCTTAATAATTCTATTAACAATAGCACAGTATTTGTCACGTTGTAACTCCCCAGCCACCTGCCCCAGGATTATTACCTGAGTTGTGTGTTAAAGAAAAGTCCCAGAGCCACACCCTCAGAACTTCTGGTTCACTAGGTTTGGTGGGGAATCCCCAGGAATCTGAATTTTAACAATCTTCCAAATCCTTTTCGTTCAATGCAATTTGAGAAGATTTGACTCCATTCTGTGATCTTCAGACATGGATTCAAATAATAACACTCAAATACTAGCTCTGCCTTCCGAGCTGCAAAACCTTAGGAAAAAAATACTTGACCTCCTTAGATCTCAATTTAGTCATTTGGAAAAATGAGAGAAGATATCTTATATGTAGGGCTGTAGTGATGTCAACATGCCCAGTGCTCACAAAATCTTTATCTTATTGACTGCTACCGACTTCGTACTCCGTAAGTATAGGCTTTATCATTACTAATCCTTTTTAAGCATTTTCGACTAAAGAAAATATTAAAGAAAATCAATGTATTCCTTGGGAAGGAAAACAATTAAAATATAATGAAGTAGCTTTCAGTGCAAAACTCTTTGGAAAACATCAAAGGAAAGTTGACATTGTTTTGAATGCAATTTTGTGAACTTCCCTTAAAGACATGCTATATGCACAACTGGGTAATGAGATGCACGAAGTTTATTTTAAATGTATTTTTTAAAAAGTTTTAAGAATTTGTGTGCATATCCCTTAAAATATGTTATAGCAATTGTGCGTGCTTCTTTTTAATATTGACCACCTGAATGTTATTGATTTGGAATGCAACAATTATTTCAACCATGGTTACCCACCACCGTAGACTGATACAATCATCCACAGCCTGCAGAATGTTAGGTTTGCATCTCCAGACAGATTGAGGATAAAATCCTGTAACATTTTCCTAGTTTCCATTGAAATTAAAAGCACAGTCACCTACCCAGATGATCAGTGGCATCATAATGAAGTAAGATATGAAACTTGCCAGAGTCCAGCTCCGGCCGGGTCCAGGTATCCCAGAAGGATGGATGGTGTCAGAGAGAGAGAGAGAGAGTGAGATGGCCACGAGAATCTTTCTGGTCACCAGGCAGGCATCTCTGCTCTGACTGGGGCTCAACTTTATTTTATAATTAAGTGTTTGGGGGAAGGCACACAAGTGGCATTTGACTTAGACAATGATTTCTGATGACAAATTTCTTTGATATGTAAGAATTTCTGAGAACATAGATTTGTAGAAGACTCATGCATAACCTTTTGAAGTAGGTAATTTAGATACTTATCCTATGGGGAAGGAAGGTATCTTTAGCATACAAGACCAAAAAAAAGGCAAAAAAAAAAAAAAAAGCATAAAAAGGCAAAGTTAGTTCTTTGTGGGAAGGGGTCAGTAGCCTGTTTGTTTAAGGGGAAGTATTAAGAAAAACAGGTCTTTCAGGAGACACAAGTGTTTGCTCCCATAATCACAAAAGAAGAAGTTCCTACAATAGGTTCCTTCACAGGGTGCAATCAGCATATTCAAGGCCAGAATAAGTCACTCCAAATACTGATCAACAAAGATGCCTTGGGGGTCGGTTCTCCAAGCAGAAACAACCGGGTGGGGGTGGATATGGGTCACCATCTGATGGTAAGAGTCCGTGCAACTTACCTTAACCTCATAAGGAGCTCTTTCTCAACTTATGAGTTCAGAAACGTGTCCCAACAGAAACTTCTTTAAAATGCTAAGCGAGTCAAATCATTGCGAAGTATTATCGTCACCTCACCTGTTTCTGCCACTTCTACTAGTAACAGCACCGGCAGCCACAAGATGCCCTTTGGATGAGAGACACTGATGATAATACTGTCATTTATTAAAAAACCCACTTTGAGCCTGGTTCACTGGTAGATACTTTATATGCATTACGACACTGAATATTCTCATCAACGAAGGAGGTTAGCTATTCACCTATTTTTAAGTGAAGAACCTGTCATGTAGGGCTCTTAAGTGGTGTTTCCAAAGTGCAGAGCAAGGGATGGCTGCACAGGGACCCCTTCCTCCTGTCCTGTCTGCGGGGGCCTCGCTGAGACTCGACCCATGGCAGGAGCTTAGTGATGTAGAAACACAGGAAAAGGATTCTTTTTTTTAATTTTTTAAAATTATTTATTTATTTGGAGAAAGAGAAAGAGTTAAGTGGGTGTGTGTGCAAGTGGGGGAGGGGCAGAGAGAGAGAGAGAAAGAGAATCCCAAGCAGATTACACTGGGTCAACACAGAGCCCGATGTGGGACTCAAACCCACGAACTGTGAGATCATGACCTGAGCCGAAACCAAGAGTCATATGCTCAACCAGCTGAGCCACCCAGCGCCCGCCATGGCACCTTCTTAATGAGCCCGACCCTGACCATGTCTTTAGAAGCTGCAAGCCGTCCCCACCAGGATTTGTTGTTAATGGCTGTTTAACAAATTACTGTGAATTTAACAGCTTAAAACTGCACCCATGTATCATCTCATGGTGTTCCGTGGGTCAGGAGCCCAGGTGGGCTTCACTGGATTCTCTGCTTAGAGTCACACAAGGCAGCTCCACACGTCTTTCTAGGAGGCAGCAAGCATCACCAACCCTTTCGTGGATTTTCTGTAACCAGGACCAATGGGAGAAGAATCAGGGGTCGGGAGATTTGATTCTTCATGGTGTGAGGTTCCATACCATGTTTTTATGTTTATGACAAAGAGAAACCCCCCACTTATACTGCTGAGGAGAAAGGAGGGGATTACGGGAGCCAAGTCAGAGTGGTCAGCAGTGGGTGCGGGCCCGTGCACGGGAGAGGTGAGTGGGCACACAGGTACAGATGGGGGTCGAGAGTATTCAGAAATTCCCCTTTGATTCCTTGTGTTTTCTTAGCTGAGAGTGAAGAGGAGTTTGCAGGGTGGTGGGGGCTGTTAGGGGTTTGTAGAGAAAGAGAAGATGTGAAATACTCTTCAGTGAAGTAGGGAGTAGGGGAGGCTTGTGAGACCAGTGGACAGTGGTGAGGGTGTCCTTGCGTCGATGGCTGTGAATGTATAGTGCTGGCCTTTGGCTGGTTGTCCTTCGCCTCTGGCCAGAGTTGCATGGGTGCAGGTGGGGACAGGCAGGTTTAAAAGTGGGTAAAGTAGGGGCACCCAGGTGGCCCAGCAGGCTAAGCATCGGACTCTTGATGTGGGCTCAGGTCATGATCTCACGGTTTGAGCCCCACATCAGGCTCTGTGCTGGCAGCGAGGAACCTGTTTGGGACTCTGTCTCCCTCTCTCTCTGCCCCTCCCTTGCTTGTGCTGGAATGAGCTCTCTCTCTCTCTCAAAATAAATAAATAAATAAACTTTAAAAAACAGGGGCGCCTGGGTGGCTCAGTCAGTTAAGCATCCAACTCAATTTCACCTCAGGTCATGATCTCACAGTTTCATGAGTCTGAGCTCCACGTCTGGCTCTTGCTGACCTTGCAGAAACTGTTTGGGATTTTCTCTCTCTCTCTCTCTCTCTGCCCCTCCCCTACTCACCATCTCTCTGTCTCTCTCAAAATAAATAAACTTTTAAAAAATAAATAAAAGATAAATTTTAAAAAGTGGTTAGGTAATTAAGGGAAAGGTGTATTAGAAAAAAGAAGCAGAAATCACTGAGAGCCAGCATGAATCCACATTCCCTGTAATATATGTATATGTAGAAGCAAAGGAAGACGCATGTGTATCTATTCATCTGACCCAATTCTCCCCCATTTACACACTCTGTCAACTGTGCCTTCTACAATTCACAGTTTCTCTGTTATCAGCATTATTTCTTATCTGCTGTTTAGGAGGAAGCTTTTCTGTGGTCAACTACACACAATTATAAGGAAATGTTTCTTAACAGAATTTCTCACACGGCCTACTTACATATGTGTTCTCTGATTCTCTAAGCAGATCGCATAACATACAGAATTTCTCACACCAGTTTGACCAGAGGAAACATTTTCCCTTACACATCGGGGGGGAGGGGGGGTTAACTAATGTTCCAGAACTCACACTTTAGAAGTTATTATTCTTTAAATTTCTCATGGATCAATGGCAAATCACTGCTTGGAATTTTCTAGTATCTACACTCTTTCCTCTTCTTTTTCTAAAAAATTTCTTATGTTTTTATTTATTTCTGAGAGAGAGAGAGAGCATGAGCAGGGGAGGGTCAGAGAGAGAGAGAGGGAGGCATAGAGTCCGAAACAGACTCCAGGCTCTGAGCTAGCTGTCAGCACAGAGCCCAACACGGGGCTCAAACCCATGAACCGCAAGATCATGACCTGAGCCGAAGTCGAATCCTCAACCCACTGAGCCACCCAGGACCCCCTCTTTCCTCTTCTTTTTATAAGTGATATTTTTCCATCTTCAGTTTTCTGTCAATTTAGTTTTGCGAATTCTCTCAAAGGGTTGTCATTCCCATGATGATGACTGAACACTTCTTTCCAGAAATTTAAAATTAAATTACATTTATTAAAAAAAAAAAAAAAAGCAAAGTGCCTCAGACCGGGAAGCTGGAAGTCCAGGATCAAAGCTCCAGAAGATTCCTCGTTGGCAATGACCACCTTCTGGCTACGTCCTCACGTGGTGGAGAGGGCTCTGGTCTCTTCCTGTAAGGGATTTCCCTTCGTGGGGCATTTAACCTACCCTCAAGGCCTCATTTAACCTAATTACCTCCTAAAGGGTGTCAAATGTGGTCACGTTGGGAATCGGGGCTTCAATATATGAACTTTGGGAAAACACAAACCTTCAATCCTTAGCACCCACATTTCCTGAGCTTTAACACAGAGGCTCTTCCTGCCTCTTCTAAATATAAATCAATGTTCTTTAATGAATTTCTGTGCAAACATTAGAAAATCCATTTGTTCATTTATTTGTTTACTCATTTTTCTGTTTACTCTCAAGCCTTTTGTTAGGTAAAGCGAATGAAATTTCCAAATCAGATTGTTTTCCTTCTTGCACAGCCATGGATATGACAATATCCTTTTAGTTCAAAAGGAGTTATTTCTAAACAAATTTGTTGGGAGCCATTCTGAACTCACTAGTCAAGAAAACTCCTTGTGAAGTTACAAGTTTGAATGGTCTCTTGCCATCAGATGATGGCTGATATCCACCCCCCACTCCATTATATCTGCTTGAGCACCGACCCCCAAGGTAACTTGTTGATTGGTTTTGGGAGTGACTTGTCCCCTTATTCTGGCCCTGGTATGATGATTGCACCTTGGGAAGGTACTTGTTGTTGGAACTTCTTCTTTTGTGATTATGGGAACAGACATCATGTCTCTAGCAGGTCCTGTTTTCCTCGATACTTCCCTTGAGCCATAAACAGGCTAATGACCCTTACTCATAAAAGACTGACCTTTATGTGTACAATTCTGTTTCTATCGTTGATTCAGTCCAAGAGGTTCATACAGCTCAACATGTAAATCAACTAACCAAAAATGTCTCTCATGCCCTAGCTATTCAAGAAATCATAGACAAAAAAGGGAAAAAAAACTAGACACAAAGGTAAATGCACTCAGAGAGGCTATTGTATGTATTGGAAATGAGCTAAACTCATTAAATGTATGGTTGGCTCTCCGGTGCCATAAGAAATACAACTGGACAATTAAGTCTGGCGCAGAGACAAAGAGCATAACTTAGAGAAAAGGAACAGATAAGGGCAGAACATAAGTTACTACATATACCTTTGCTAACTGGTGATGTATAGCAGCCTCTTCCCTAAGGCCTACATACCGCAAACACCCTCCCTTACACTGGCAACTGTGATGAGGATGGATAAGAGTAGTTAAAACATAAACCCAAATACAAAGGCTGACACATTTAGGGCCCCCATGATGTTTATGCATTCAGGATCAAATCAAAAAGTTGTTCACTAGCTCAAATACATTCTTCCTCTTGTGAGCCAGACAGAGTGACTCCTAGCCTATCTTAACCTATGACTTAATCTTAGCGTTATTGACTTAACCAAATGTGTATGTTACCCTGTTTTTCACTAAGAACACCCTGTCATTTTCTTAGTTGTAAGATTTACTCAACCTCACTGTAATGGGGTAGTTCTGCAGGAATACTTCTGTAAAACCTGTTTTTGTACACTTTCCAAAGCATCTTATCACAGAGAATTATCCATTGTAAAAATTCCATTTTCTGATGTCATGTTATCGTTTGACCTATAAATAAAAACACCAAAAATGACAGGACAGAGATGTCTGCCTGATGTTCAGAAAGAATCTCAGGGCTCTCTCATTCTCTCTCGCCAGCACGGTCCATCCTTCAGGAACCCCTGGACCGTCTGGAGCTGGACTCTGACACAAATTGGTCTAATTCTCTACGAAAAACAAGCCCACTGCTTATTTGCGTATGTCATTATTTGTTGCATTATCATATTTGGGGGATAACATGACTATGTCTAACTAAACATCAAAGCCTTGCAGGCAATTAAATGCATCTTAAAATTCCAGTTATTAGTATCAAATATACATTTTATATTTTAGGCGTTTTTAGCTACCAACATTTATTTATTTTATGGGATCAAATGGGAAAAAAAACTTTACTTTTGGAAATTGTATGCATAATATATCTTCCCACAGGTTTTATGAGACCATTAAAGAAGTTTACATCAAAACGTAGGCTTTTGTAGAAGGAAGGCAAACAAAAAAGTATCAATAGAGTACTCTCTACAGTAGGTAGCTGGCCATAAAGAAGAAGCAATGAGTCAGAAAAAAGAAAACCTGGAGCCCAATCATGGTACCTGCCAGTAACTCACATGGAATTTTAGAAAAGCCAAGCTATGTTGGGTTGGTTTGCTTTTATGTCTCGATACACTTTGTAACTTGATGAAGTGACAATACTGAACACTGCTACCTTTTATAGGTTTTACACATCTCAGATCCTGTAATATGTATCAGAAACTTAAAACAAATCAGAATTCCACACATAGTCTAGTGAAGATTATATTATGCCAGTACTTTGAACTGATAAGGTACAGACTTTACAAAAAACTGTAAGCAGGTAATTTCCCCCTACTGATCCTGGTGGTCACTGTTTTATAACGATTTGTGAAGAAATCAGTACTATAGAGCTAAGCACATTGCCAGGCACACAGAGGTTATTCAGTATTAATACCTAGTCCTATTATTGTCACTAACGTAATTTTGGACCAACGCTTCTCAGGCCACGGAAAGCATATTTTCTGCTACAATAGCCAGGCTCTCAAAGGACTCATGTATATAACATGTCCTTGGAGTCAAGGAAAATGGGATCCACGTACTTGAGGACTTCAGCTTTCTCTGGCCTTTGTTTTATATCACCTTCTTCAGCTTTTTCTTCCTAAGTCACTCGTGTATTTCTCATCTATTATTTTCTACATGAATGAGTCTGGGAATCACAGAGCTTAGAAATAGAATTATTTTTTATATATAGAAGTTAGTTGTGATGGTCTCATATCCATCATGTTATGGGCAATTTCTTGAATTTCCAGTGGAAATTATCTTTGAATATTTTGTAACAAAATCTCCAGATAAGGAGAGTTTAATAAAATAGGGTTTCACCTCATTAAACCATCAGTCTTTTGACATATATGGGCAGTTGTGATGCATACGGGATTCATAAAAGCAAATTTCTTATTTTTAGAGTTTTACCTAACTACAACTTAGTATACATTTTATGTTAAAAATAGCATAGGGTTGTAATATGCCTCACTGTTTGGAAGAAATTACAGGGATAAAAAGTAAAGGTTTTAATGATCTCATTTTTGCTGTTCTATTAGTCAGGAGGGGTTGGTCTATGTGAGAGAAACATCGTGATCCCAATTTCTTATTGGCTTAACAAAAAGGTTTTATTTCTCCTTCCATTTAGGTGATCCTCCAGGACAGCTGAGGGGCTTCACTTCTTGTGATGCCACCTGCTCGGCCCAAAGTTTTCAGGGAATACAGAGCTGGAGGGTCTCAGAGAGCTTTTGTAGCCAAGCCTGGACATGGGGATTGCCCTTCCTGCCCACATCCCTGTGATCAGCTCTCAGGGAGTCTGTGAAGTGTTATTGTGCTATGTGCCTAGACACAGAAGAAGAAAATAGAACTCAGTAGACCAACAGAGCCCTCATTGTACAACTATCCTGCTTTTAGAAAAAATTGTTTGACAAAGTGTCCATTGTTTTTTATTTAAAAAAAAATTTTTTTGAGAGAGACTGAGAGAGAAAGAATCCTAAGGTGGCTCCACGCTCATGTGGAGCCCAACACAGAGTCAATCCCACAACCCTGGGATCATGACCCAAACCGAAATCAAGAGTCAGCCACTCAACTGACTGAGACCTCCAGGCACCCCACAAAGGGTCCATTGTTAAGAGATTATGGAGAAGAGAGACTTCATCTCTTGGGGTTTATTTTGCCTATTATATGCCTACATCCATTAAGCCATATTTATTCTATAATAAACTTTATTGTTTCTTTCAGCACATTTACATGTACAGTGACTTTAAATCTTTCTCTGTTCAACCCCAAAAATACATTTTTAGAGTCATTTAGACAATGACACTGTAAAAAAAGTTAAACCATATGTGTTTTTTAAATTGATGGCTGAAGAAATAAGAGCTGTTTAAAACAATAAGGCAATAAAAAGATGTTTCTGAAGTCTTAGAAAATAATGTAAGAGAAAATCTAGATGGGCATGGTTTGGTGATATTGTTTAGATAACACATCAAGAGCATGACCTATGAAAAAGAAAAGAATTGATAAGCTGGACTTTATTAAAATTCAAAATTACTACTCTGCAAAGGACACAGTCAAAAGAATGAAAAGACAAGCCACCCACTGGGAGAAAATATTTGTAAGATATTTCTGATCAAGGACTGTTAGCCAAAATAGATAAAGAACTCAACGGTAAGAAAACAAACCACCTGATTTTAAAATGGGCTAAAGACCCCTACTCAAAGAAGATAACAGATGGCAAGTGAGCATATGAAAGATGTTCCACATTATGTGTCATCAGGGAAATGCAAAATTAAAACAATTACTGCTAGAAATCTAAACTGGTGAAGACAGTGTGATGGTTTCCTACAGAACGAAACATACTCTTATTACACAGTCGAGCAATTGCATGCCATGGTATTTGCCTGAAGGAGTTGAAGCTGATGTCCACAGAAGTGCCTGCACCAGGAACTTGTCAGCAGCTGTGTTCATAATCGCCAAAATGAGAGGCAACCAAGGTGGGCTTTATTGGGTGAATGGACAGATAAACTATGACACAGCCCCACAACGGAATGGTATTCAATGCTAAAAGGAAATGAGCTATAAAAAGTCATGAGAAGACATGGAGGAAACAGAAATGCATATTATAAGAAAAAGAAGCCAATCTGAAGAGGCTACCTACTGTATGGTTCTGACTCTATGGTGTTTTGGAAACGACAAAAAACTATAAGGACAATTATTGCAGAAACTAGTCTGGACCAGCCAGCAGAAGACCCAAGCAGCACTCAAGATCCTGGAAGGCAGAAGGTTTATCTTACACAGATGGGCTCAGAGACGATCGTTCTCCAGAGGCCTGAGTCCCGACCATAAACGGGGGTGACAATTTATTGTCTGTTTCAGCCAGCAAACAGAGTAGGAAGGAAAACCGGAAGGGGAGTCTTCGGACAGAGACTGGAATTCCCCTTTCAGTCCTGTTGACCATCTTATTACAGATTTTCCCCTATCACAATAAAAAGAAGATGAGTGGCTGTCAGGAGTGGCTGGGAGGTAGAGATGACTCTAGAGACGGCTTGGAGGAGCACAGAGGATTTTTCAGGCTCTGCAACTACGATTAGTCTTTATGATACTATAATGGTGGTTGTATGCCATTCATTACACGTTTGTCCAAACCCGTAGAATATACACCACCAAGAGCGAACCCGAAGGTAAACTATGGACTTCGGGTGATTATGGGGTGGCCAGCGTAGGTTTATCAAGTTTTAAAATGCACCCTTCGAGTGCTGGTAATGGGGAGGAGGGGCAGAGGCTGGGACTACATGGGAAATCTCTATACCTTCTGCTCAATAATGTTATCGACATAAAACTGCTCTATATAATGAAGTCCATTAAAAAAAAGTCTCTGAATATAATCCCATGTAAATGGCATCCACACTGCGGCTTGAGAGGGCCACTGTGTCTCTTCTGGTTTGGGGACGATCTCCCATAGCGCAGACACAGCAGCACAGAGCCGAAATTCGCTTTATTAAATGATCTCTGAGGACTGGCAATTGCCCAGGAAGGAAGGCGTGCACGCTGTATGGGTCAGCGGTGTGAAAACTTGCACCCTGCTTTTCCTGTAGCCACATCTGATGTTGTTTAAAAACAAAATTTTCCACCAGGTAATTTTATTTGATAGCTTTCCAGTGAAAAGTGGAAACAAATTCAAACTTTATTTTCTCACATACAAAATATGCCTTTATGTTATGCTATGTTGTATTCTGAAAAATCTTTATTGTGTGCCTTAGTAACATGCAAAAAATCCTGTTTATCATCTCCCGCTGACAATTTGCTCATCCTTTTTATATGCTCTGAGCTCTAAGCACTGTGTCGTGATGGCAGTGATGCATAGGATGATAGCATCAGGGTTGTTTAATCTCATTTTACTGTCCTTGTTGGTCTTGACATGTATGCTGAGAAACTCAAAGGGGCGTATGATCCACCTTAAGTGATTTGGATCCACCACTCTTTGATTACCTGTGGTGCTGATTAAAACCATGTTGAGATCTCAGGGCATGTGGGGGGCTCAGTCGGTTAAATGGCCAACTTTAGCTCAGGTCATGATCTTGTGGTCTGTGGGTTCAAGCCCTGCACTGGGCTCTGTGCTGACAGCTCAGATCCTGGAGCCTGCTTCAGATTCTGTGTCTGTGTCTCCCTCTCTCTCTGTGCCTCCCCTGCTTGCTCTCTGTTTCCCTCTCTCTCAAAAATAATAAACATTAAATTAAAAATAAAGTGTTGAGATCTCTTTGGAGATTTGCTTCTGATTACCAGGTCACTTAACCAAGTCTTTAGGGACATGCTGCCATGCCTCCCGATTGTAGGTGTCCTTTAAAATTTATGTACATTTTGTACTTCTCTACAACTACTGACAATGGTAGTCCAAGTATTTTTGACACGAATACTGAAAGAATGCAGATTTTAGAAATGCATTCTCAATTCTCAAAGACAAACTAAATTACAAGCAATATAGGGAGTAACATATCTTATGGCAAAACATGTAGGATAAAATTACATTCTCTAGGTACCCCTGGGGGGCTCAGTAGGTTAAGCATCTGGCCCTTGGTTTCTGCTCAGGTCATGATCTCACAATGTGTGAGTTCGAGCCCCATATTGGGCTCTGTGTTGACAGCGCTGACCCTGCTTGGAATTCTCTCTCTCTCTCTCTCTCTCTCTCTCTGCCCCTCCCCTGCTCACTTGCTCTCTCTCTCAAAATAAATAAATAAACTTAAAAACTTTTAAAAGTATATTCTCTAAGGCAAACCATGAGAGACTCTTGAATGCTGACAAAAACTGAGGACTGATGGATGTGGGGGGGAGGGGGGATGGGCATGGAGGAGGGCACTTGTGGGGATGAGCACTGAGTGTTATGTGGAAACTAATTTGACAATAAACTATATGTAAAAAAAAAAAAAAGGTATATTCTCTAAAGTTGTTGAATGACAAGGTTTATCATTGGTACCTGTGCATGGCTGGAACACAGATTAAGCCAAAGCCTCTTAAATAACCAGGAGAAAAAGAAACTTTTCTTCAAAATAAATTTCATAACTAAACAGTGAAACGACATAAATTTAGGGGATAATTAAAATGTGTATGACTCAACCAAGAAAACAATCTCTATTCAAATGGCTGGATCTCTTTGTGATCATTATTCCTTACTGTATGGAAACTCAGAGCTACAGATTACACAACATGAGGTGAGCAGGTCTGTTTACCTTCTATGCCCAGACTAATTATTTTCCTTCAAAGTCGACCTACTTAATGAAATGAGTGATTATGGATATGAGAAGAAACAAAGGCCACCCAAATGAGAACAAGCAGAGGCTATTTATTAAAAGTTTGCTATGGCGAAGGGATCGGCCACCATTGGGATTGGAAAGATTCAAAGGCAATCAGAGCAGTGGAAAAGCTTCATAGTAAAGAAAAAGAGAGAAGGGCATCAGGTCCGTGCTGATTGGAGGCTGTTGGCATGGGGAGGCTGGAGGCTGGCTGAGTAGAAGCAGGCATCTTGCGTTAGGGTTGGAATCAGAATGGAGCGTATCATGGCTTTCCTGGGTGAGTCCTGACCTGGAAACGGAGCAGAAGATTGGGAAGCTGGGAGCGCCTGGGGAGCTCAGTGGGTTAAGCATCTGATTCTTGAACTCAGCTCAGGTCATGATCTCACATGATCTCACATGATCACATGATCTCACATAAGATAGAGCCCCATCTCAGGGTCTACACTGACAATGCAGAGCCTGCTTAGAATTCTCTCCCCCTCTCTCTCTCTGCTCCTACCCCCCATCAAAAACAAACAAAAAACAAAAACATTAAAATAAAACAAAAACAAAAGCAAATAACTTAAAAAAAAAAAAAGAAAGAAAATTGGGAAAATGGCAATCACTGACCAGGCTTTGAGCATTTGGAGCCAATTACCTTTGAAGCTACCCTTTGGCCTTCTCGACTATTTTCTGCCAACTGTGGGTTCTAGTAGAGTTCTGCTGTCACATTTGGGCTGGCCAGTGTCTGTTGTCTATTCAATCTCTCGTGGATGCCACAGTTATTCAGCATATATTAATTGTATGTCAAATATGTACAACACTTTCTCCCTCAAGATATTTTACCCCTTTTTTCACCCAAACTTCATGAAGATGTTTAATAAGCCAGCATATACTGAAGAAATGTTAGCATCTATTCTCAATTGTATCAGTGGATTCAAGATGACCTACCACAGTCAGTGATCTAGAAAGAGTAAGTGGTCATGATCCTTTCTTCCCATATTGGTTACGGGTAAATTTCCTCTCTGGTTTAGATGCCTTTTGATAACAGTGCTTGAAAAATTCTTTAATCACTGAATGTATAAGAACAACAAAATGTATAGTACATGTTCAAATTGTTAAGCATTCCAAGTATGCTGATTTCTTTATTTTCCTCATCACTGGGCTAAGATGTACCAGAAAGATTCCCATGTTACTCAAGCTTGCTTCCCTCTCCCTCCAGAGAAATGTTTCTGCTGCAAATACTCTTATCCAGGGGAACCAGCTTACTAGAATTTTGTTATTCAACCGTTTCATAACCTTTGAACGGCTTGCTTATCTATACTTTTTCCTTCATGTTATATTCATTAATCCATTGTTTATAATTAGAATGAGTTAAATGAATGCAAGATGAAAATCCAAAGGAAAAGCTGCTGAGTCATGTGCTTATCAATAGCAATTATTGATGTATTGAAGTCAGCTTTTATAATTAGATAATTAACGTGGAAGATTTTCAGAAGCTTGTCTTTTAGCTTTCGGTCAATCTTCCCTGCCGATCTTTTTTTTAGAAAGCCCTCCCCCAAAGAAAAACAATGTGCTGCTTTAAGTACCACTTTGAACCTCTTGAGCAATCTTTCCCCAAAAATGGGGATTGAAGAAAAGAGAGTCAAAGACCCGATAGATGCATAAATTTAGCAGAAGTGATATTGTGTTCTTATGTTACTCCTTATTCAAACTTAGTTGGTTAACCACAAAAGCTTAGAATATCCAAGAGCTTGAACTTCAGGCTGACTTGCCATTTGCGATTTCCTTGCTCCCATTACGCACCGTTTCCCACCGTTTCGAGTTAAGTTTTGCTACCGTCTATGAGCCTAAGGCAGTCAACTGGAGAGAGAGGATGTGACCAAGATATAAAGCCCCAGTTAATTTAAAGAAGATATTTGAAACCAAACTGTGAAGTTTTATGGTTGCTGTCATTTCTTAACCATTATTGCTTACAAGAAAGTGATTTTGCTCGTATGCACAGAGAATATTTTATAAAGAGGATACAATAGTTGATTACAAGGAAGCTAAGTGGAATTACCCTGAAAGTCCTTCAGTGAGTCAACAATTGA
Organism: Hyaena hyaena; assembly: GCF_003009895.1. Lineage (NCBI taxonomy): Eukaryota > Metazoa > Chordata > Mammalia > Carnivora > Hyaenidae > Hyaena > Hyaena hyaena. The sequence continues at coordinate 3,405,721 of NW_024080742.1, read as the reverse complement.
ATCAAGTAGAACCATGCAGATTACTGACACTTACTCTTCCATCAGTGTAGCTCATAGCAAACTGAACTTCCCGTAAGGTTAGAGTCCAGAGTCGTCAGCAGAATGACTTAACATGACTGATGACAAATTAGCAAGACATGAGCTAATCACAGAATCAACAGAAGACTGAGGTGTGTTTATTATTCCCTGATGTTTTATAACTTTTCTGAACTCCTGATACTTTGAAAAATAAGTAACTGATTGATTTTCTAAAATTAAGTATCAAATATTTAAATCGAGATTGAGTGTAGTTTACTGGGAAAAAAGGCAATGGTTTATAATCTTTACTAGACATCTGAACTTTGTTTTAAATCAGGAATATCAGTTTCATGGGCAAGATCCGATATTTTCAAATGAAAAAAAATCATCATTTTTGTCAATTGCTTCAATTCCATGTTGATGTCTCCCTTTGAAATGCAGTAAGTGCATTCATTATGTTTAATCTCAAGTAGGGATAAACTTTTCTTCATTTTTTTCTTTATTAACACTTTGAGTGGATTGCATGTTTTTTTCTATTAAACTTATACACAGTAAACATTTTTCAGTGTATATTTCACATGTATTAAGTATAACTCACATGGTTGTATACAAAATAATAGTAATGGATCAGATAATTCACAATATTAGGTAGTTAAATTCCTCTCATATTTGGTTTTGCGAAGCATGGTTCCAGAGAACTGAAGAATCCTGATACATCTGAAATCAAGTAAATTCTCATTTTGCCCATTTTTTTCCAAATATTAAAAAAGTTCATACTTAAACTTTGATAAGCTATTTTTTTCTTTTTTTAATGTTTTCTTCTGTTCCATTCTTAGCTTTTCCTTTTGCACAAAATCAGTGAAACTGGATACAGTTTAGTAAATGGGAGGGTTACTTTGATTTTGTGTTAGGGGGTTATATAGACCTGTTCATATGCTAATATCCTAATTTATTGTATTGTCTCCAAAAAGCTTTAAGCAGTTATCCCTTCATTTCAGTCTTTCTCTGTTACTCTGGGGGAACAAGTATAATATAAGCGTGCTTATCATCACAAAAGTCGTTCCTCATCAGTTTCTTTGAAAGCTACTTCTGTCGGATTCTTTTATTTTAAATAGGCTCCACACCCAACATGGAGCTTGAACTTCATGCTTTACTGACTGAGCCCCCAGGTGCCTCCACTTCTGAAGATTCTCGTTGCCAGGGCCGCAGGGATCAGCACAAAGACCGGAAAGGGGAGACCGCACCTTTTGAGGGGGATCTAAGGGCCTGCCTACGCAGGAGGGAATAAATGGTGACAGCCATCTACTGGTGAAGATCATCTACCACAGAGAGCCTGCGAAACCATTTCTCACATAACCCCTTCTGAGAAAGTATCGTTTTTATCCCTCAGGCATATTTTATAGTCTAAATTATCCTATAATTTCCTCCAGAGTCTAAAATAAACTTTCTTTCAAAGACTCTGACTCACAGCAACGTGGCTAATTCTTCTCACACCTGAGAGAGCAACGCCTCCGCTTTGGGTTTCAGTAAGAAAAATCCATCCAAGAAATAACATTTCCCTGGGCTATTACAATATTATCCTGCTACAAAATACAAAGCACATACAGCATGCACTGATTATCTTGTCATCAGAATGCCTCGTTTTGTCTTTCTTTTAATTACGACCTTATTTGTGAGATTCGTGAGCTGTGAAATGCTTTTAATTAATCTCAGGATATTAATTGGTTTTAAATATTTCTAGACTTCTAACAAGAGGAATGCCATTCCTTATTCAGCATTATCAGGTCCATGTTGTAAGTGATTTGTAGTGATGTGTTGGCTAACCATGCCTATATTATATGGCAGCATCCTAAATTGAAATGACCATACAGATATTTGAAAAACAATTTTATATCACATTAAATTTGAATTGGAATCTCTTATTTTTCAAGATTAAAAATGTATCTTCTTACATCTGGTAAAATCATCCTAGAACAATTTATGTTAAAGGTTATTAAACAAGTCACTCATGCTTATATACTGTCTAATATTAGTTTAAATGATTATATATATATATATATATATATATATATATATATATATTTCCATGATGGTGCATCATGAGACCTCTTACTGATACAACGTTGGTTGTTATAAAACCCAAATTTTCCCTTTTTCATGGACATTTGGACATTTCCAACCAGGATTCAATCACCAGTTTTGCTCACCTGCATCATATCAACATATCACCTGATACCAGACATAATCATAACTTGAGAAACAACAAACACATATAAATTAGCAAACACCTTTTAGTAGGTAAATGCTGATTCATAAACTAAGCTCAAGTGAATGTAAAGGTAGTCCTTAAATTTTTTTCATATGTAAGTGCAAATACATATGAAGGTACTATATGCCAGGAATGATACAGAATAGCATCATTGAACAACTGGATATGTAGTTTTAGTAATATATTTTAGCTCAAAAACTTCTTTTATGAAAATATAAACATACACCGAAATTCATTATATGTGACTTTATGAAGTTGCTCAAGGAGCACCTGGGTGGCTCAGTTAGTTGAGTGTCTGACTTTGGCTCAGGTCATAATCTCACATTTTGTGGGTTTGAGCCCCAGGTCGGGCTCTGTGCTGACAGCTCAGAGCCTGGAGTCTGCTTCAGATTCTGTGTCTCCATCTCTCTCTGTCCCCCACCCCTTCCCCCCACCCTCCAGCTCATGATCTCTTTCTCTCTCAACACACACACACACACACACACACACACACACAAACACACACACCAAAGAAACATAAAGTTGCTCATATCTTCAACAAAGTCTTTCCCTAGCTAGCACAAATAAATATAGAGGCCAAAGTACTTTTCTTTGAAAAACTGAAAATCACTAACAATATGTTCACTTCCGCAAAAGCACAAGACTCTAGTGGCCAGTGAGAACTACCTTCATAAGAACTACCACGTAAAGCCTTACTCACCTTTAATAAAAATCATTATTGAAAGCTTTAAGAGCAGATGTTAACTTTTACAGATTACATATCAAGAATCATCTGCACAATTTGCACACACCAGAGCTCACATTTATTTAGGAAACAATTTCCATTGTTTTAGTCTCTAGAACTTCTTTCCTTGCGGCTGATTTTTAAAATTTCTGTCTGAAGTCGCCCCCTCATCTCTGCAGTGTGAATTATTATAGGAAACTATTACCGTCTCAATTAAATGTGTAAACCTTGATTTTGGCAAATAAGATGAAAGAATTTTAAAAACTAATTATTAGAAATCTAAATGAAAGGACAGATGCCTCCATTATTAAGTACAACTGGCTTAAAAAAGTATAGACAAATGCATTCAGATACTTACATTTTGTGAGTTTTTTTAAAAATGTGACTAATGTGAGATTCTAGTGATTTTCCTTGAGAAACATACCCATTAGCAACCTAAGCAGAGCAAATTTCAATGAGTGATTGACTAAGAAGGAATGATGTGCATGGCATTGGTGAACCCACTTTCAACCAAAATATGCCATGAGTGACTTCTTGTCTTGTGAGACCCAATACAGGGACAAATTTACAGCCTCAGTACATGATCAGTTACTTTTCCCTCATATACATATCCTCCCACACTACCCACTCTTTGTATCTTAAAGAATATTTTCTTGGAGGCGCCTGGGTGGCTCAGTTGGTTAAGCATCCGACTTCAGCTCAGGTCATGATCTCACGGTTCCTGGGTTCAAGCCCCACATCAGGCTCTGTGCTGACAGCTCAGAGCCTGGAGCCTGCCTCAGATTCTGTATCTCCCTCTCTCTCTGACCCTCCCCTGCTCATGCTATCTCTCTCTCTCTCAGAAATAAATAAAACATTTAAAAAAAAAAAAAGAATGCTCTCTTGAAAACTAGCTCTGTAGATGCCTCAGTGTGTTTGTGAGGTGAATAAACAGGGCTGAGCCGCCATCATCAGTGACAACAATGTCATTATAACAGGAGCCTGCAGTCTCTGAGTATTTTGATTACTTGAGCTTTCCACGGTTAAATGACTCCTTTTTTTTGCTTGGTGGATTTTTGCTTTACATTTATCTATGAAAAGGATGTTCAGTTCTGGAATCAAAACAAAACAAAAAGGTTCTGTGAATGTGATGTGAGATTAAAAATTCTGTCAGCATTTTAAATCTGAAGTCATATAAAGTAAATGTAGAATTACATGAGGTTCATAGAGAAGAAAATTACTCTCAAGAAAGTCCTATGTCTCCCTATAAAATAAAAGGGATATATTTATAAGCCCAAAATTTTATTTTCTAGAGCATTTTAAAAACACCATTAGTGAAGTGGGGGGGAGGGGGGGATGGGCATGAAGGAGGGCACTTTGGGGATGAGCACTGAGTGTTATGTTGAAACTAATTTGACAATAAACTATTTGTAAAAAAAAAAAAAAAAAACACCATTAGTGAAAATTGAAAGGAAAAATAAAGTTCATGAGAGGTATCAATATGTCTAAATTTGATTATAATAGAAAAAAAACACATAAAAATATGATATCTTATCCCTTTCAGACATAATGTAGAAAATTTTAAATATTATTTAGAATGATTCTGACAGTTCAGTAGCCACATTTAGGGCAATAATTTAGGTAGAAAAATGACAAAGTATATAACCATCATTTGTTTCTAGGTCTATGGTTATAAATCCTGTCAATGGGAAAATGACATATGAACAGTCTACTAAAATGCTATCATTTCCTTAAGTAATCCATTAAGAGAACCTCCTAAGACTAATATTTCATGTTTATACTGGTCAATGCTCTAAAATTTCAAAAAAAGTCATATCCTCATCAATATTTTAGAAGTGCCAAGAACTATTATTAATATAATTATTACTTCTATGGCTTTTGAGTATAATATATAAAAGATTAAATAAATTAATTCCACGTTATTTTTCATGATTCAGGTCAAGGGTTAACTCTATTAATCATCTACATTCAATGTCACACAATCAAACACAAGGAGAAGCATTTCCCTGCCTCTAGCCAGTTACTTTCCTGCTCTCTCCATCTGAATTAGCAAAGGCTCTTAAAATGCAAATATAAAGTTCACGGGTTTTTCAGTGTTCCAACAACGGTAAAAGGAAGCGTTTCTGGGGCCCAATGTTCACTGGCATTCTTGGCAATAAACTGTAACGGAAGTCCCAAATAATATTTCATGGACCGTCGCACGTTTCCATACAGAAACCCAACAATTTTCTAAAGTCAGGGCTATCATGTAGTTTTTTGTTTTGTTTTTTAACTCTGTGTAGTAATTGGCCCAAATAGTTTAAAGGATCCAGTTTGCATATTCCCACTCTTCGTGGATGGAACATCACCTATTATTTTGGTCCTGAAATCAGTAGCTTATGTTCCTTTATGTTAGATGTAGCATGACAAGAAAGGTAAATAATCAGTTTCACAAAAAATGCATGTTTTCTCAGATGAGTAAATACTCAACATTTAACAGATGACTATTTACATATACTGCTGCATCCAACAAGGCATTCTTGTTCTGGCATCACCAAAGCTCTACGTAGTCTCCATTACCATCTACATATTTCTTCCTCGGTGAAGATATCCTTCTTCCACCTCAGAGCTACTCCCGGTTTTAAACTCCAGAGACGCCTCAACATTACCTTCCCCACGTGTCCTTCTCATTCTTCCTTTCACACAATAGCCCTCACATTTGGATCTTGTGCTAAATGATTGGAAAGCATTTTCAATTTGCTTCTCTCGAAATTCCAGTGACGAGAGAAGGACAAATGCATTCAATATTAATTCAAAAGAAAAAATGATATTAAGAACGTGTTACAAAGCAGACATTGTTCTAGCTTCCAGACAGTGAAAAATAGGGATCAGGCCCCCGGATTATTGTAAAGCACCTGACTTGTTACCTTGCCTCTGGGTCATCCCTTCCTTTCTCACCTCCCATGTCTCTGACCATCTTGCACAACATGCCGGCTTAGAAACCTAAAATCATCCCAGGTGTCTACATAAGAATTCTCCAGCATCAACTTGGGATATAACTCCCAACTGTTTTCTTAACAGGATTTTTAACTCCCACACACCATTCTGATCTGGCAGACCTGCTCCCTTTCTTTCATACCATCTGTTTATTTCATCCTTTTTCTCCCACTAATGTTATTTCCTCTTCCTGGAATTTCATGCCTCGCCTTCTTGGGTTGTGTAAATCCTATACATTATTTAAACCCGCAATCCCTGGTGCCTAGTGGAGGGCAGGACAGTATTCTGTGGGGCTTCGATCCATACAGGAAGGAGTAGCACACCGCCTCACGTTTCATCGTTCCCCGACTATTTCATAGAGTCCTGCCTCTTGGACTAGATTGTAAAGCTGACAAAGGATATGCGGCCATATGGATGAGTACTTTTATACATATCAGATACCTAGAATGTCATATCTAGTCTATAAATATTTTCTGGATGAGAATCTGATCCTCCCAGACACCAAGGATAATGACTTGGTCCAAAGAGAAGCTGTCATAGAGACAATTTCACTCACGTTAGTAATCTGAAACTTGCGGAGGGTGTCCCGAAAGACACATCATACACCATCCACCTCTTCTACTTAATATTCTTCTCATCATGCTCACTTTAGACATGCATTTTTGCCCTGCAGCAAGGCTGATCACGGCAATACCACTCCTGGGAAGAACTCCCTACCATCTTGGCAACACCTCTTCTTCTTCCAGCCAAGCAAGGAGTTACATCAGAAATTCCAGAACTGGGTGACTCATTCATATCTAGTGTTCGGTGTTGTTACAGTATGTTTTCAAAGGCAACAAGTGAAAGTTACATTAGGACACACACATATGCCTAAGGGGCATTCTTTTATCCTCGTACACATGATAACTTTTTGGAGAAGTGGGAAAGAAACAAATCTACAATCCTATAAAATCGATCCTGTCATAAACAAGCAGGTATACTTGTATTTTTCCTGTCTCTAAGAATCATAGGTAGTTGCACCTGTCATTGGCAGAGAAAGAAGAGGAATAATATTGGCAGTCAGGAATCGGCATTAGCATGATTTCAGTTTTCACTCACAGGGTTCTTTTGCATTGTGCTCAAGCATTTTTACTTCCAGGCCAACTTCAGTTTCCTATGACATGCATTTCATTTTCACATACAAAAAGAACATCAATGTTGGTAGAGCTTATAAAGATGAAGATGTCTTGGGGCCCCGGGTGGCTCAGTCAGTTAGGAGTCTGACTTCCGTTCAGGTCATGATCTCGCGTTTCATGAGTTCAAGCCCCATGAGGAGCTCTGTGCTGAACGCTCAGAGACTGGAGCCGGCTTCGGATTCTGTGTCTCCCTCTCTATGCCCATCCCCACTCATGCTCTGTCTTTCTCAAAAATATATATATTTTAAAAATATTTTTTAAAATTTTAAGAAGATGAAGACGTCTATTTTTATGTCCTCAACAAAGAATTTGTAATATTGTTCTGGTCCTAAAACATAAAAATGCATGATTTATATAAGGTAAATTTCAGTATTATGAAAAGAAATTGCTATATATTTAGATTTTTTTTTCAGGATGTTTAAAAAATTGAATTGTATTTATTCTACAAAAGTTTTCATATGGCATTTACTTTAGAAGGGTGTCACTAAAGGGCACCTGGGTGGCTAAGTCAGTTGAGCATCTGACTTTGACTCAAGTCACGATCTCACAGTCTGTGAGTTCGAGCCTGCGTCGGGCTCTGTGCTGAGAGCTCAGAGCCTGGAGCTACTTCGGATTCTGTGTCTCCCTCTCTCTCTGCCCCTCTTCCACTTGTGCTTTGTCTCTCTCAAAGATAAATAAACTTTTAAATAATTATTTAAAAAAGAAGAAGAAGAAGAGTGGCACTGGGATGTTTCCCTGTGTTGTTCCTGACAATTACATCATGGTGGGTTTTGGGAACAAGTGGAGTCTGTTTCCATGGCTTTCTAAGAAGGCCAAAATCAACTTTGTTGGTGATTTCATCTTTCTTATTTTTTATGTAAATATCAAATACTTAGATTCACATGTGAGGGCTGAGTGGATGTGGGAGAAAGTAAGGGAACTTGTCTTTCAGCTTCAGGGACCCAAAAGGTCGCCTCAGCGAACGAAAAACCGAGGGAAGCAGCATGTACAGCCGCAGGATTAATATGAGGACTCTCCTCACTGGGCAGAATCTTAAATTGAAAGTGTTCTCAGGTCACCACGGTTAATGAGTCTTATTTACAGGAAGTAATTTAAGTACCGACTTAACTTCCACATCATGCAGAACTGTGCCTTGACCTACAAAGTAATAAATAAGAGTTGTCTAGATTTATAATGGAAACCAGGTTACAATGTATGTCCTGTGAACTCATCGAAGGAGCCAGTAGATGAGTAATTATTTCTTCCCCAGTGAGCAAGGGGATGCCAGCCAGGAAAACCTACTCAGAGAGGAAAATAACATTCTCGAGTGCCCGACTGTGGGTTCCATCAGACGTGTTAACCAAGCCAAAAATACATGTGTGACTCTGACACCTGAACAACCGGTGGAAAAGTGAAAGCTATTCACCAGCTAAATGTTTTATCTGTAGGAAATGAAGATGATTTTAACGTCAGATTACTGAGGGCGCTCGGCACTCTGGGATGCTACTGAACCCTGGTGACCACTGGCCAGTGACATCTAAGGAGGCGGAGAAGAAGAAATAGTAGGGATGATGGCGAGAAACCTCTTGGGTCCTCCTTTTGAGCTCCGGGGAAGTAGGAGGAACGTGTTCTGACCAAAGATTCCAACACTAGAGATTTCCACATGACGAGTGATCATCTTTTTCATGTCATGATGCCAGAAGTGACGGCATGCAGATAACTTCCATGGATGACATGAGCACCGTTATGTATTTATTACAAGTTGATTGGGGGGACCTTAAGCTTCTCAAAAATTGGTTAGTCATCACTCAGGAGTGATGGCAAACATCCTCAACAGATTAGACTTTTAACAACTGAGCTGAATGCCTCATCTTGCATGCGATATAACCTAGAGTCGAATTCTTTCATTTGTCTGATAGGTAATTCTTACTCACTGGCAAAATCTCAACATTCTTCAAGCATCGTCTCCTCTGTAAAACCTTGCTTACCTCTTACCTTCTTTTCTGGCTCAGCAGCATAAGATGGTTTCCCTCACCTTTACCTCCCTATAGGGAACCTACATGTTAATAGAATTTATTATAATATAATGCAAGGAATTGCTTGCTTCCTTTCCCTTGTAAGTTTGTTGCACAAATGCTGCTAGAATGAACTTAGTGCCCAGCAGGGTAAATAATTATTTGAGTTGATGAGCATGTGTGCTTTTTGCTGAAGAAAACATAGTCATTTCCTTTTAATCCTGCCTTTTCTCAACATCTAGAGATTTTCCTACTTTACTAGATGTCATACTCTTGAGGATGTGGCAAGTGTGGGAATGTGTGTAAGCACATGTGTGTGTTTGCACGTGCATGTGTATCAAAGTAACTCTTTCCTGTGCCTTCACTGCAAGTCTAGGAAATCAGTCCATGGGCTCATACTGTTGAATGTACGGCTCTGATGTGCATATAAAATGCACGTTGGACTTGGGTTCTATAGTCAGGGAACAGGATCCCCGTGCTTTCACTCACTAGCTTTTTAGTCCTGGGGAAGTCACTGCACCGCTCCAAATGCGCATTTGTTCAATGGCAAACAAATGACGAAAGCATCGCCTACCTCAAAGAGCTCCTTTGATCTTAAATAGGATAATTTTTGTGGAAATTCTTTTTATAAAATGATTCACTTTATTAAAGTCAGAATTTTTTTCTGGCACAATCCTTCAGACATAGTCCTTCATCAGGGGGCCCTTAGAGGCTCACTTGATTGAGCATCCAACTCTTGATTTCAGCTCAATCATGATCCCAGGGTTGTGGTATCGAGCCCTACTTCAGGCTGTGTGCTGAACACAGGTTCTGCTTAAGATTCTTTCTCTTTCTTTGTTCCTGTCCCCACTTCTCTAAAATAACATTAAAAAATAATATCACTGCATTTTAACTTGTATTTTCATTGCTGTATTCCCTTTATATTGAGAACTTCCCAAGAGCAAAGGTTCTGCTCCTCTAGCATTGCAGTGGTATATGATGTGTGGCAGGTAACAAGTATGTGTCGATTAACAGATAGCCAGGACTATCAAGAAAGAAACCTAAAGTGGAACGTTGTGGGGCACCTGGGTGGCTCAGTCGGTTAAGCGTCTGACTCTTGATTTCAGCTCAGGTCATGATCTCACAGTTGAGATCGAGCCCCGCATCAGGGTCGATGCTGATTGACAGAGCCTGCTTGGGATTCCCTCTCTCCCTCTTTCCCTCTCCTGCTCTCCATCTCTTTCTCTTTCTCTCTCTCTCTCATAATAAATAAGTAAACATTAAAAAAATAAAGCGAAATGTTGTGTTCCAGCGTTGATCATGCACCTAAAATTTCCATCCCTGCTCTGTAGCACCAACCTTCCTTGGGGTGCCTGAATAGACCTCAAGAAAAGGAATTCACCACCCCCCCCCCGATGCCCAGATGCCCACTCCCACACCTCTGACAACACTCAGGTCCCAGCCCCTGTCAGGTTGGAGGCTCAGCTGTTTCGTTTCCAATCTACCTAATTTCATCACACTCAGCTATATGATTTGTGGTTTATTAAAATATATTTCATGAGTTTCACCCCCTTAATTAGTCTAATAATACTTTTAATTGCCCCCTGCCAACGCGCAGTGCCCTTTACTGTATTTTGTGTGAATTTGGGAAGCTACTGTAAGGGGGTTCGCCCTAGATGATTGGGGGAAAAAAACCCCAGAAATTTCACAAATTAAACTACTCAGATCAAATGGTTTGGTAACAGCTGGGGAAACAGTTGTGATGAAGAGATAAAGTGAGAGTTAACTAGAGAGAGGTGTTAGAAGAAAACGGCACAGGGACGACGTCTGGGCTTACAGTGAATGATCACAGAAGTAGGTCACTGAGCATGTGGATCAAAGACAATCTCCCTTCAGTCCACAGCAGAGAAGATTGCTAAAGGAGGGAGAAGACAAATCCTGGAAACAATGAAAATCTGCAGATTATATAAACCCTGCTCACTCGTCCCCAGATACTTAAGATGACATTGTACATTTACCTTAAATGTTTGAAAACCTGAGACTCAGCTTCTGTTCCTGAATTCAGTTACCTATGTGTGTACACACTCTGTCTAATTGATTCTAGGGACTAATTATTTAGCATCTATCCTATGTGGGGAGCTGTGCTTTGGGTATGTTAGGAATACAACAATAGACGATAACATAACACTGTTTCAGTCATAAAGAAACTTACAAATTTATCAGAAAGAGAGATTACCAGGAACCTGGTGATGTACATTATATTTTTGCTACAAAATGTCATTTACTACAGTGGTTTCCAAATGAGCTGATCTTTAAGAACCAAGGGGCAGTTTACTAAAAATATGGATTTTTGGGGGGTCACACACAAATGTCCTGAAATCTCATAGAAAAATAGACATTAAGATGCAAGTAAACTCTTTTCTTTTAAGACTTTTTAAAAAATATTTTATTTATTTCTGAGAGAGAGTGAGCGTGAGCAGGGGAGGGTCAGAGAGAGAGGGAGATACGGAATCTTAAACAGTTCCAGGCTCTGAGTGGTCAGCACAGAGCCTGACACGGGTCTCGAACCAACGAACCGTGAGATCATGACCTGAGCCGAAGTCGGCTGCTCAACTGACTGAGCCACCCAGGCGCCCCTTAAGACTTTATTTTTTAGTGATTCTCTATGTCCAATGTGGGGCTTGAACTCATGACCTTGAGATAAAGAGTCACATGCTCTTCTGACACAGCCAGCCACATGCCACACAAGTGACTCTTAAAAACCAAAAATCAATCATAACAGGATGGGACAGAGTCATGAAAGAAATCGTAAGGCGTTTTCTGCAAAATGGACAATAATAAATGCTAATAACAACATATAGTGAAAAGTGGGAGTATTTATGTGGAAAATAAATTGATAGTAAAAAGATTTACACGTTCACGCTCAGATATTTGGAATCTAAGGCAACATGGAGCCACTGAAGACTTGAGGACATTGAGTCCCTAGGACAAGACTGTGTTTTAGCAAAGTCACAGTAATGATAGTGCCAACAACGGATGGAGAATGAGAAACACTGCAGAGAGTTAGTGTGACTTTTTAGTGACCCCGGCGAATATCACAACAGCTGGAATTTGTTTAAAGGCACGGTACATGGACATTACATGAGAGCTTCACAGGAAGAATAACAAGGATGATTGATAGGCGAGGGGGTAGAAAAGAGTCTCTCTAATTTGCACTTTCTAGTGTGCAAGTCTGGATTATTGCATTAGGCCCCACAAGAGGCAGGTAAGGGAGACAAAATGATGAATTCAGAATTCAGCATTTTGTGTGTCTACTGCTGATCATGGGATTCACATGGAGACATAGAGCAAAAAGCTGTGTTGGTCAGCTCAAGATAGGTGCAGACTAGAAATAGAAATGTGGACATCATGTTTATTAAGATGACAGATGAAGCAATGAGGGTCAATGTGATTAGTAGAGGTCAGGAAGCAAATCAAAGACGAGAGACATTTGGGATGAAATTGACTCAGAAGAAATTGAGGCAGAGAAGGAGAAGAAGAAAGACCACTGGAAGTGTGTATTAGCACGCACACAGAAAAGGATGATGATAGTGAGAAACACTGTGAACAACTGTTTGGAGCGAAGAGTAAGTAGCCATAGCATTTGAAAGTAAGAGAAATATTTTTCCCCAGTTTTACTGAGATGTAATTGATACAATGTAAGTTTATGCTGTGTGGCATGATGATGAGACACACGTATATTTACAAAATGTTTACCAAAATAGGATTAGTTAACGCATTATTTATCTGATATAATTAGCATTTTTGTTGTTATGGTGAGAATGTTTAAAAATTTTTAATAAATAAATAAATGAATAAAACATGATCCACATCAGTCCCTCCCCCTTCCCCCTACCTTCTGCACCAATCAATTGCTGCTGCTATTGAGTGCCGCTCTGGGTGAGCCGAGGGACACCTCTTCAAGGAAGGCACCACCTCTCTTCTGAGCCTTCCCAGCGAGGGGCCCGCGGGTGGTCCCCGTGAGTATGCATGAGTGCAGAGTCAAACGGCAGTATGATGTAGCCTGATGTGTAACCCAGTCTTGGGGGAATTCAAAAATATCTCAGAAAAAGTCACATCCAAGGCAAGATGTAAAGGACACATTGGAATTACTCAGAGACGGGGACTGGGAGAAGAATCATGTGTTTAAGGCAAAGGAAACCTCATAAAGACCCCTCTGAGAAAATAAGAACACACCTATATGAAGTGATGGTGTAAAGGCACCTGAGTGGCTCAGTTGGATGAGGGTCTGACTCTTGATTTTGGTTCAGGTCATGATCCCAGGGTCATGGGATCGAGTCGCAGATCAGGCTCATGCTGAGTGTGGAGCCTGCTTGGGATTCTCATTCTCCTCTCTCTCTCTCTCTCTCTCTCTTTCTCACTTTGCCCCTCTCCCCTGCTCTAAAATCTTTAAAAAAATTAATGAAGTAATGGCGTGTAATCTAAATGGCAAAATGAAAAAGAGTCTGTTTTTCTAAGTATAGCAAGTTCATATAAAAAGACCAAATAAGGTGAGAAATATAATATGGTCAAGCACAATAGTTAAACTGGAAAGTTTACCTTATTAGAAAATGTTAGGAGCACGTGGAGGCTCATTTGGCTAAGCATCTGACTCTTGATTTTGGTCAGGTGGTGGGATTGAGCCCCGTGTTGGGCACCTTCTGAGCGTGCAGGCTGCTTCAGATTTTCTCTCTCCCTCTGTCTGGCCTGGCTTCTCTAAAATAAAAGATTTTAATTTAAAAAAAAATAAAAGAAATGTTAATCCACTGTTCAGGGCAGTGATTCCTGAATGTTTGGACTGCATGTCCAGTGAAGTATGGACAAATATTGGATAGCATCACAAAAATTCATTTTATTTTGAATTTTACCAGAGATCACTTAGAAACCACTCGGCAACCTCCTCTGACAGCAAACCACTTAAATAATACTTTACTTCAAAATAAGCAAGAATCACGGAACACAGGGTGGTCCTGCAAATTGTGTAAATCTACTTTGTGAGAATTGTCTTCTTTTGTTCTGATATTTGTCTTTTGGACTCAGATTGGTAAGTACATGGTCATTACCCCAAGCCAGATCATAAGTAAGAGTCCGGAAGCCCCTGTCACAGCGTCACACTTGCAGATCTGAAGAACAGACAGACGTGGAGGAAGATGTCCATGGCCGTGGACACGTGGGAATCTGGTCTAGACAAGAGATGTGTCTTCACGCCCACTTGTAGCTTCCTCACCTCATGTGTAAGATGCCACAGATGCCCTTTTATCTTGTACGGTTCCTTCCAACTCTTGTATTTTACAATGACATGACTTATCTTGTCTGCTCATAATAGATTATTTGACCCAAAGGATATAAAAGAAAGAGTCCAGAAAATAAGCCCAGTTTCGAGTGTCAGACTAAAATCATCAACAAAGCTGTAGATTCTTAGCTGATCAATGAATGAAGTGTTCTAAGTTCTTTATGTTAATCTAACCCAAAGAAAGACCCAAATCAGAAGATGAGATGGTCTGAACTAAATGAGAGGAGTCACATTGGCAGTAAAAACAATGCTCCCAAGAGAAGGAAAGCAAGCAGGTTATTATATGGTTGCCCAATTCGGTGCGCTAAACCAAAACAACAGAACCCGCCTCCCCAAACCATACAGCAAAGGTGACATGAAGCAGGTGTCCTTGCCTAAGGGCAGAGTGCACACCATGCGAATATGCCATGTGGGAATCAGATGGCAATGGACACTTGACATTTGCTAAACACAACCAAGAACAAGGTAATTAATTTTTTCTAAATTTAGTTGTGAGCTGACTACTTCAGAGGGAAACACATTCCTCATACACACTGCGGCATGCCTGTTTATGATTTTAGAAAGACTGTTAATGGTCTTTGCTTTTTAATTAACTTTTGATTGGATAGCTGAAAATGAAAATAATATATTGGTCTTTTAGAATCTCAGGTCAGACTTGTTTTGATCTTATCGTTATCAATTTGTTTATCTGATTTACCATTTTCCCTGAGTGGTTGACATACTTGCTTTTACAATACTGACAAGACTATGAAGCAAGAAAGAATATTCTTTTTTCCCTTTTCAGAATTCAAGAGTATTTACTGGCTTTCATATTAGCTTGGGCTGTCATAGCAAAATATCACAGACTGGGTGACTTTAACAATGGATTTTTTTTCCACATTTCTGAAGGGTGTAGGTGAAAGTCAAGAAGCTGACACGTTCTGTTTTGGATGAGGGCTCTTTTCCTGGCTTGCAGATGGCCACTTTTCCCTGTGCTCTCACATGGTATTTCCTCTGTACTCATGTGGAGAGAGAGTGGTGTCTCTTCTTCTTCTCATAAAGATACCAAATCTATGGATTATGGATCTATGCTTATGATCTCATTTAACCTTAATTACCTCCAGAAAGTCCAACTCTAAATACAATGCCAATTGGGATCTGGAGCCTAAACATAAATTTTAAGAAAACAGAATTCAGTCTATACCAACTCTATAATGAGATATTTATGTTACTCAAACTTCTCAAAACACAGTAAAAGTTTATGAGGTCTCTGGTTTGGGTAAATGGCTTGGAAATTCCTAAGACTAAAGCTTGAGGTCAAAAATCCCCATCAATTCATCCTGTAAGCCTGTTGTGATCTATGTTGTGTATTGATGGTATTGAAATGTCTAAAATAAAAACATGTTAGCACAACTTATAAATCTATCTCATAAAATGAGAGAATCATTCACCATAAAGAAGGAGTACTTAGTGTGTGAGCGGAGAACCAAATAACAAAGAGATGTATGCGAGAGTTAGCTTAGGCACCTAAAAGGGCCCCTGGATGGTTTTGGTGAAGAGAGATGAAGGGCTGTTTGAGCAAATATGGTGACAGGGAGGGGAGAGTTCTCCCAATTCACTGTGCCTCTTTGCACAGTGAGAGGATAGAAAATAGATCAATGCAACAGAATGAACACCCAGAAATGAGTCTCTACAATCTGAGTCAACTGATCCTTGGCAAAGGGATGAAGACAACACAATGGAGCAAAGACAGTGTTGTCAACAAATGGTGTTGGGACAACTGGATATCCATGTTCAATCGATCAATCAATCCATCCACCCATTAATCCATCTATCCATCAATCCATCCACCATCAATCCATCCATCCATCAATCCATCCATCCATCAATCCATCCATCCATTGATGTAAGCACAGATCTTGTACCTTTCACAAAACCCATTAACTCAAATGGGTCATAGACCCAAATGGAACACACAACGTATGGAACTTTTAGAGGATAAGACAGGAGAAAACCTAGATGACCTGGGTACAGTGGCTGATATTTTGGATATGACAACAAGAGCACGATTCGTGAAAGAAAGAAAGAAAGAAGTGACACTTCATTAAAACAAAACTTCTGTTCCGAGAAAACCAACATCAAGAGAATGAGAAAACAAACCATCAATGGAGAGAAAATATTGCAAAAGACACATCGGAAAAAGATCTGTCATCCAAAACATACAATGAGCCCTTCAAGCTAATCAATAAGAAACAAACAACTTGATTAAAAAAAAAGAAACAAATGGCCTAAGTAGTCACCTCACCAAAGATGATAGACGGGGAGGAAGCATATGAACAGATACCATCATACGTCAGTATGGAATTCCAAATTAAAGCAGCAAAATACCACTACATACCTTAATTAGAATGATCAAAATCTGGAACACTGACAACAGCAAATGCTGACCAGAATGAGGAACAAGAGGAAACTCATTTATTGCTGCTGGGGATGCAAAATTGTACAGCCACCTTGGAAGACAGTTTGACAGTTTCTTATAAAACTAAATGTATTCTTATCATGCAATCCAGCAATTGTGCTCCTTGGTATTTACTCAAATGAATTGAAAACTTGTGTCCACACAGATACCTTTGTATTGATGCTCATTGCGGCTTTATTCATAATTGAGAAAACCTAAAAGCCACCGAGATGTTTCAGGAGATGAACGGATAAAGAAACTGTGGTCCATCCAGACAATGGGATACTTTTAGCATGGAAAGGAAGTGAGCTAGTAAGCCATGAAAAAACTTGGCGGAGCTTAAATGCATATTATTATTACAATGTGACAGAAGCCAATCTGAAAAGGCTACTCCTGTATGATTCCAACTCAGTAACATTCTATAAAAGGTAAAATTATCCCTCTTTATATCTGGGGGCTTTGGGAAGCACTTATCTCCTAGTTTATTGAAGATGCCATCAGCTTTTTTTTCACTATGTTAATTGTTTTCTCGATTTTGAATAAATAAGAAGACAGTGAAAAATATATGTACACGTATGTTAATATATGTGTGTTTATGAATATATATATATATATAAATGCTAAGATTTGTTGTTTGATTGATGACCGCAGATCTCAGAGCCGTCACGTTTCCTCTAACACACAACTCAGAATCTGAGCATCTGAGTGAGTGGCCGTGCACAAACAAGGTCACTAACAGGGCCGTAACGCCCCCTCAGCCTTAGTTCACCTTGCACCGTGTTCTTCCTGTCTCCAGTCCAGACGTCCCTTTCCTTAGAGCATTTCCTTCGGGAAACATGCTATTGTAAATTCTTTGCTCCTTGAGATACAGGTCTCCCAGCTTCCGCCAGTTTTATAAGCCAGGAATGTCATGCTCAAGGACCTGGGAGCAATCCCTTTGAAATGTAATTGTCTAGAAAGAGATTCCCTTGTTTCCCAGTCTTTGTGGCTGGGCAGGAGCCCCTTAGTGGTGAGTGCCAGTTAGCAGAGCCAGTCACTAGCTGGCTCACCCGTCCATCCTACACGTTCACCACCACTACCACCACCCCACCTTGTCCTTCGGGGAGTTGAGTTCAGTCTCTCTTCCCTGTTGCAGTAGTCTTGAATAAAGTCTTCCTTGTCTGTTTAACTTGTCCAGAGCAATTTTCCTTTCACAAAGAAGATCCTCCACAGATCAAAAAAGCATAACGGGGAGGACTTTGATCTCGGCCTGGCCGAAAAGAAGGATTTTGCTTTCATGACTTTGTAATTCATCAGGTCATTTCCAAAAGATTAAAGAAAATTTTCTTTGAATTTGGCAGCTCGTATTTCTCTTGGGTAAAGATGACACCAAAGTCTTTTAATTCTCCCAGACTCTTAAGTCCATGTCCAATGTCATGCTGAATCATGTGCCAAAATAACTACAGACTATACTGGATGGGCCACAACTTCATGTTTTTGGAAATGAAATATCTTAATGAGATTGAGTTGAACTGTGGGTCAGGATATAAAGTGATCAATTTCCCAAATTGTTGTGCTCACACCTAAGCAATCCCTTTCACGTATGTCTCATATTTTTAGTGCATTAACAAGATCAGCCAACAGTATCAATAATACAAAAGATACACGCTCACACGCTCTGAAATAAAGTGAAAAGTGTGCTCACAGAGTTTCCACCTGACTTTTGTAAATCTTTTATGAATGCCAATCGCAACATCACAGATGGCAGACAGTTTTATTTAATTCGCTTTCCAAGCCCATCTTGACAAAAATAACTACCTTATAGCTATAGAAGGAAGTATGCTGCAGGGCACCTGGGTGGCTCAGTCAGTTAAACATCTGACTCTTATTTTAGTTCAGGTCACGATGTCCCAGTTCATGAATTCAAGCCCCACGTCGGGCCCTGTGCTGACAGCACGAAGCCTACTTAAGACTCTCTCTCTCCCTCTCTCTGTCCCTACCTGGCTCATGTGCACATGCTCTCTCTCTCTCTTTCTCTCTCTCTCAAAATACATACATAAAATCAACTTTAAAAAAAAAGGAGGTATGTTGCAATTGCTACTTTAATGTAAAAAAAAGAATAGAAACTCCATTTGAAAGGCAGGTGCTAGGTAAAGCAGGAAGTGATCCATTTCTCTCTCCTTCTCTTCCTTACTTTCCAGAACTTTCTCAGAGTAGCTACTTCATCTCACAACTGCTCTATATATTTAGACAAGTGAGTTCTCTCAAACTGTGTGTGAGTGTATGCTATTCCGTGGCCAACTTCGTACAGCACATAGGACTTCCCTAAATTTATTTATGATACGGTCAGACAATTGTTTCCTTTTTAATGGGAAGCAAGAGGAGTAATAGCTAGCAGCCACTTTCATTTGAGGAATGTAATAAAAGAGACTGTAGAAGGGCTTTTGCATCTCATTATCAAACATTCTACTAAAGTAGTTCTTTATAATGGAAAAAAAGGAGTCTTTCTCCTGAGACTATCTAAAGCACCATGTTGTTCATGAAAAGGGCTGAACAGAGAGGTCTCACATCTTTATTCAAAACCAACATTAGACAAGTCTTTAAAAGAATTATTAGAGCCCTCTTTGTTACCAGTGCTACCTCGTTTCTTTAACCTCATCCTCTGGCTGTGCGCAGGTCCCTCCGAAGAGAACACATTCAATTCCCTTTACTACAAATGAAGATGGACTTTCTACCGTGCCCCATGAATATTAACCAGTCAGTGAGCCTGGCAATCTGGATGTGTGTGCTGAGGTTATTTCTTTTCACTTCTAAAAGAAGCAAATCCATTAAAAAAAAAAAGCCAGAACGCCAGACTAGGGCATCTGGGCTCAGGAACACAAATTATGAGAGCTGTAAAAAGAGAATTAAAAAGAGGTATAGAAACTAAACATATTGTAATCTTGCCTGGCTGTGACGAGAACAAGGTGTCAGGTGACCGGCGGGGGTCAGGCCAAACTTATCGCTTAGAACAAAGTAATACCATTCTTTTTCAGTCCCGACTATGGGACCATCTCTTAATAAACAGTTGAAATTAACAATGCCATTTTCAGACTCATCAGCGGGTGGACAATCACGTTCATTTGCACCCAGGTGAGCTAGTCCCCTCGGCATTTTCCCTGATGCCCAGAACAACAATCCTTGTCCGTGAATACAAAAGCAGCCGAAGATAACATATTTCATGTAATTGCCCTTGACACTACTGAAAACCCCATCTGGGAAAGGTTCTAAACCCATAAAAAGACTGCAAAGTGTCCACATGCTGCTAGCAGCAATAATCTGAGGCCCTACTATTAAACTTAGAGAATGCCAAGGCACCGGGTCCGTGCCTAATGAGAGAAAAATCCAACTAAAAGCTGGTTTGTTTTTAATACTCTCTGTGAATGTGGACACATCTAGCGCGGGGATTTGTCTTTCAAATTCTGCTGGTTTGTAGGCTGTGTGTGGGGGTAGTAACACGGACTCTGAAACACAGCAGGCCCAAGATCAAAGCCTGATCACCCCCACCTCCCTTATTAACTGAACAAACAACTTTCTCAACCTTTCCGTGAGTCAGTTTCCCTGTCAAGAAGCAGGGCATAGTAACAGTTTGCGTCTGGCAGGATTGCTGAGATAAAAGGAGTTACTAAATTTTGTAGCTCATAGAAAGATGCCCGAAAAGCTTTAGTGCCCCATAAACTGCAGCTATTTTTCTATTAGCGTGGGCCTACAAGCACACTTTTCGTGCCCTCTTCTCTACTTTTTATTATATAAGTAACAACTATTGCTAAAAAAATTTTTAAATGCAAGTGAGTAAAAGGAAAATAACATTCCTCCAAATCCCACCATCCCAAATATGCATTGTTGTGGAATATTCCTGTCACTGTATTTTTTTTCACTACCACTGAATATTTTTATTGATTTACTATCGATTGGGGAGGGAGGGGCTTCTATACGCATTGTCCTACATGATGTTCTACATAAGTAAAACAAACACCCTGCCTTCCAAGACTCTAAATGTTAGGGGCTAAAACGCTGAACGCATACTATGTGTGAATACGTAAATACAGACATAGATACATACACACGTACATACGTGAAATATGAAGTTAGGGAAGCGTGTCATGGAGAAAAATGCCTAGTCAGTGAACAGTGAATGAGGAACGCTGCTATTTTCAGTGGGGTGCTCAGGGAAATGCTTTCTGTGGTGATATTAGAAGAGAGGCCAGAACGGAGTGAGAAGGACTATCGTGTGGACCATCTAAGAAAGGAAATCTCTAGGCAGAGGAAACTCGAGGTGGAAAAGTATGTTTGCATGCTGCTTTTTGGTGCGGGACAACTGTTGTGCCTGGAATTCTTTAATTGCAGAGGAAAGGAGAGATGCACTTTAGCAGAGTCAGTTAGCAGTTCATGTATGGGTTGTAGCCGACATGGGATTTTTATCTAAACAGAAGAGATAGCATTGGTGGGTTTAGAGTAGAAGAATAAACATATTTCTAAATAGTTAAAAATAATAACCTGTATGTCTCAACATGCTACCTTGTAACTTCCTGTATACTCCAAGGGTAGACATACGCATGCATGTAGTTAGTCATTGAAACTGAGGCAACATTGAGGAAAGGGGTGTTCTTCATAATTTTGCTGGGATGAGGCAGAAGGTAGAAGTTTCCTGAGCACATGGTACCCAAAACATAGATAGATAAGACAATTGGCCTGTGATTTTCACCACAGGACGTCCTTTCATGAAGTTGTGGCAATTTGGGTGACAGGAAACGCTATAAGGCTCTACAGGCATGGTTTTGTTTACCTGATGAAGCCAGAGAGGAAGAACACCAAGGTGTTAGACAAGCTCGATATACACATACATCCAAATGTCATCCCTTAGGACAAATGAGACCCTCTGTGGTCATCCCTCTCTTCATTATTCCTTTTATTATTCTTATGTATCATTATATTAGAATTTATTTCTTTTGTACGCATGTAGTTTTCCTAAAGATACAAGGGTAGCCTGTTGCTCACAAAAGTATACACTTAGCATTGTGATAAACCCCGCCAACTGGATGGTTTGTGCTCCTACTTAATTTCCAGCTCGTTCTATGTAAATGTTTTTCATCATTACTCATCAATGAGAAACATGTTACATTTTAAATTATTTACTTACCTTTATTTTTAAGTTTTAGCTAAGTCAACATGTCTCTAGACACAGAGTATATGTTCCCTTCTGAAGGGCCTGCTCTTCTTCTTTGACCTTTAAACAATGTTGGCTACTTATTTCCCTGTGACATCTCAGGGACCATTTGGTTATTGTAGGTAGTATTCTATATATGTATGGCCTCAGTGTTGACTTGTGCTCAGAAAACTGTCCTCCATCTCAGGATTATACAAATATTTACTCTTTCATATTTTAATTTTTTTAACTTTATTTCATTTTTGAGGGAGAGAGAGAGATAGAGAGACAGAGGGCGAGCGGGGGGAGGGGAACAGAGAGAGAGAAAGACACGGAATTTTAAAAAATTTAACAATTATTTAGTTTTGCGAGACACAGAGATAGAGCATGAGTGGGGGAGGGACAGAGAGAGAGGGACAGAGAGAGAGGGAGACACAGAATCTGAAGCAGGCTCCAGGCTCTCAGCTGTCAGCAAAGAGCCAGATGCGGGGCTCGAACACAAGAACCATGAGATCATGACCTGAGCTGAAGTTGGATGCTTAACGGACTGAGCCACCTAGGCGCCCCTGTATTCTTTCATATTTTAAAATATTTTTCTCAAGTTACCTTTGCATTTAGGTCTTGAACCACTTGGAAGTCTTTTGTCATAAGATGCGATGTTAGGATTTGGCTTTTCTTAATTAACACCTCCAAACACATGGTTTCCTGGGGGAGTGGTGTTTCTGGGGTTGCCTAGCCCCCTAACCCTCACTCTTTAGTATCCCTCTCCAAGCAAGAGGGTGGGAAGGCTGTACACCCGGCTCCCCAGGCCCTTTGCCGCCCAGCTTCCTCAGAGACTCTGCAGAGTCCGGCACTGGGGAGGAAGGAAGTAGCCACGCATTCTCCTGTCGGCCCCCCCAGAGCAGCCGCTGTGGCTGATGGCCGTGACGAGGCAGTGTCTACGGGGCCACATGGCTCCATCTTGGGAGTGCAACGCCTTCTTGATCCATTTTGTTCATGCAGGACCGCCTCTAAACTCCTCTATCAGCACTGTTAATAGTTTTTAATCAGTTATTTATATTAATTATATACTTCAAATATCCGAAGTGGCTTCTGTTTTCCTGCCAGGATACAGATGAGTTCCACCAATTATTTCCCAAGCTGCCATTTTTCTCTGGTACTAAGTCACCCTTACTAAGTCACCTCCTCTCTCCCTTACAGCCCTCCACAGAGCTTCGCTCCTTTCGGTGCCCTGCTATAAATATCATCCATCTGAAAACTTCTAAGTGGCCCTTCTGCAACCAAAGGCATCTTTCTTTCCCAAGTACACCAAATGTCACATTGTCGTTCCCAGCCTTGCTTAGAGCTTTCAGTGAGTAACTGTTTCTTTCCCAATAAGATAAAGTCTTGATCCACATGCTACTTTGGAACTGGTTTTTATATGCCACTTCCTGGCTCACCTTGAACCGCTCTCATCCTCAGGGTTCAAACAAAGCTGTGCTCACCTTCTGTCTTCTGTCTTCCCGTCTTCATGCTGCATATTCCTCTCCACACCAGAACCTGGTCTGCATACAGTTTCCTCTCCCTAGAAACTTCTATCTCTCCTTTGTTCTTTTTTTTTGCTGTCCTGCAAAATGCACCACTTATTAAATCAAGGCTCACATACTTCTCTGATAAGTCAAATCCTTCATTTTATGACTGCATCCTTCTCCTGCGTTATGCTTGGCAAAATTACAAATTTATATCTGCTTGAAGATTGTCTGATTAATATCGGGAGTCCTTCTCTCCAACCAGATTCAAAACCCTATGCATGTAACAGCGGTGTCTGCTTTTATTCCTTCTCGAATCCCAGAAACTAGCGAATTGCCCAGCATGGTGGGTCATGTGATTACTTGTTGTCGCTATTATTCCTACATTGTCTACTGAACGCATGTTGTTCCCTCTATATGTAGATGTTCTTGTTTAATTAGAAGAATATTATCCTATCTTTGGCTGCATGCAAGCTTTCCTGCATTATTCTTCTCTTTTTCAAGATTTTATTGATTCATCTTGAATATTTTTTTCCAAGTGAACTTCATGGTTTTTTTTTTTTCTGGTAGAAAAACAATAACTAAAACCATAATCACAATGATAGAAGTGTTAATCATTAGGATTTAAATAACAACTGAATTGTTAACATATTACCGTAGGAAAGAATATTTTCTTTTTTTTTTTTTTTTAAATGTTTTATTTATTTCTAGGAGAGAGAGAGAGAGACAGCGTGAGCAGGGGAGGGTCAGAGAGAGAGGGAGTCGTAGACTGAAACAGGCTCCAGGCTCTGAGCTGGCAGTCAGCACAGAGCCCGACGCGGGGCCCGAACCCACGAACCGCGAGTACGTGACCTAAGCGAAAGTCGGACGCTTAACCGACTAAGCCACCCAGGCGCCCCGGAAAGAATATTTTCAAACAAGCCTTTAGTATTGGGCATTTGATTGTTTGAAGTTACTTTACATTATAAATAATTTGTGTCCATAGGTATGTATCTTAGATACAGCTTAGATTCATTTAAATCCCAAGACATCTAATTACTAGCAAAGTTTTGTACAAGTTTTGGTACTCATAATATCAGAATGAGTAAAACAAGGGAATCTGAAATACAGGACTTCAACTAAGATGTGTATCTTAAACACAATACAGTTTTTAAATAGTTTTTTGAGTTTCATGTTTCTTTGTCACATATTAATGAGCAATCTATTTCTCTAATACTTGTATGGATGTAAGAATTACCAATGACATAATCTTTTTTTAAAATATTTTTATTTATTTCTAGGAGAGAGAGAGAGACAGCGTGAACAGGGGAGGGTCAGAGAGAGAGGGAGACACAGACTCTGAAATAGGCTCCAGGCTCTGAGCTGGCAGTCAGCACAGAGTCCGACGCGGGGCTCGAACCCACGAACCGCGAGATCATGACCTAAGCGAAAGTCGGATGCTTAACCGACTAAGCCACCCAGGCGCCCCATCAATGACATAATTTCTTATATGTCTTCCTCTGAGTAGTATGACTATATCAATAAAATTTTAGAGTGCTTGAAGTTATGCCAGTGAATACAAATTCAATTCCCTAGAGAGGGAGTGGCTATAAATCAGATTTCTGTACTCCATTTTAATAATTTTTCATTTCTTTTTTTAAAGAAGTATCTTTTTATTATTATTTGAGAAAGAGAAGGAGAGGAGAGTATGCAAATGGTAGAGAGAGGCAGAGGTAGAGGGAGCGAATCTTAAGCAGGCTCCAAGCTCAGCATGGAGCTTGACACAGATCTTGATCCCATGACCCTGGGATCATGACCTGAGCTGAAATCAAGAGTCAGATCCTCAAGTGACTGTGCCACCCAGGCGCCCCTAGTTTTACCATTTCTCAGAAGTTACATAGCCATTGTCATCATTCCCATGGTTAAATGGAAATCAATGTCTTCTTTACTCTTCAAGGACTCAGGATGATTTTTACCAAATTTGTATGTGTACTTGGGATGGTACTTTTCTATCATGTTTTTCCCATAGATCCGTGCATTCTAAACTCCAAGATTAGGGGCACCTGGATGGCTCAGTCGGTTAAGCATCAGACTCTGGCTTTTGGCTCAGGTCATGATCTCATAGTTTGTGTGTTCAAGTCCCCCATTGGGCTCTGTGCTGTCAGTGCAGAGCCTGCTTGAGATTCTCTCTATCTCTCCCCTGTGTGCTCTCTCTCTCTAAAGAAATAAATGAATATTTTTAAAAATTAAAAAATTAACTCCAAGTTTAGGCCTAGATTCATACTTAAGACTGCTCCTGGGCTTCAAGGAAAACCAGGGACACATCTGAGCTTCACTTCCATGTCCCCTAACTGTCTGCATCATTGTGATTCTGATGGTCAGGAGGTCTCTGTACCCACAACTTGCAGAAGGGCTCTATTTCAAGGTGTGGAGAATTTTAAGGGACCTGCAACACTATCTGTATTCCACATTAACCCTCATTATCACATATTTACTAAATGGAGGGAGTACTATCCAGTTTACTGATGAAGAAACTGGGAGTCTGAGTGTTCAAGAAACTTACCGAAGTTTTAAAAATAAATAAGGATCATTGTCTGAATTTGGAACCATTATCTGTCTGGGTCAAAATTCTACAGTCTTTTTTGCTGGATTACTCTGCTAATTCATTACCTGTAAATGGTCACCTGGCACACTGCCCATTGCGTCACCTAATGACATCTGCGTCACCAAGTGCGGCCAAAAGAAGGGCTCCGTCTCTGAAGGAACAAAGGAACAAGTGTGTTGTTTCTGTTCTGATGAGCTCTGGGCACCTGGCACAGCCTTTCATTCTGATTCAGCTACTGAGGCTCTTACAGTCACAATTCACGTTTACCAGGGCAACTAAATTACCCTTTCCTTCCATGAAGCACTTAGTTTCTCTTTCTTTCCTTGATTGAAATTTCTATTTTCATTTAATTTTTAATAAGTTAACATTCATGCACGTGAGCTTTGCTCTAAATTACCTCAGGTCATTTGGAGAGTGGAATGATGGAAACACATTCAATAAAGAAAATAAAAACAATACAACTGTAGTTTTTTCAGAGTGTCACGTAACAACAACAACAACAACAAAACTCATATGTAGCCTTGAAATACATCAGTAAAACAAAAGAAATAACAAAAAGCTTCCCGTGTTAAAAATACAGACTTGCCATACGACACCTAGCAAACATGCTTTGCGTTGTATACACAGGCTCAAAACGAAGGGGAAAAAAGCATTTCTTGCAATCAGACTAAAGGGAAAACTGATGGAGAAAGAGGAAAGCTGAAGAAATAGACATGTTAGGTTGTGGAGTTCAGGTATGCATGTGCACGCATGTGCGTGGATGGGGGCGTGTGTGTGCGTGCATGCATGTGTGCATTGGGTGTGCGTGTGTGCGTGGGTGTCTGCACTTTGGGTTGATTCTAAGTTATCTAGAATGCTGGTTGTTCACATCTGCTATGACATGAGAAGACATCTTGGGTTAGGAGTTGAAACAAACCCTTCAGGAATGTTTGTTTTGAGACAAAGTATCAAAAAACCAACACTGTGAGGTCTAACACATGTGCTAAGAAAGCCTGTAAGTAGACTCTGAGGTTGGACAAGGAAACAAATTTTTTTTAATGTTTGACCACAGACATGAAATGCATGTATATTTGAGACTTGGACTATTTAAACTATTAAATAGAACACATTTTCGAGTCCATTAAATCTGATCTTTTTTAACTTGCTATTTTTAGAATTCATTACCGGGTGTGATCAAGGAAACCTTAAGCTGAAAAATGAACACAAAAATCGAACTCATATTGATAATATTTCTGTAGTAACCTGATGAAACCAACCTGGTGGTATAAGCTTTCAAGGTAGGTGGCTCAGCGTATGACAGATAAACCATACTGAAGACGAAGCCACAATCCAAATTACGATTCACATTAAGTAGCAATGCCCCAGTAACTCTGAGCAGCAGGCATATTCAGAGATGGAATCAAACCTGCATAACTTCAGATGACAGAAACTTTTACGGGACGGTATGCATTAAGTATCACCTAGTGATTAAAACTAAAAAAAAAAAAAAAAAAATCAAGCATGTAAGAAATTTAGAAGACCCAAGGAAATAGAATCAGTAGGCTTAAAATAAACATAATAACAATGAATTAAAAAAGGTAGTCTGAAATTAAAAAATCCCTCAAAAGATAATAAAAAGAAATAAAAAGACTATCTAATAGATAGTACAAATAACCCTTTCGTATTAATAGAAGACAAAGTGAATGCAAAAATTGGATTAATCAAATAGAAAACAGGAAATGGAACTAAGATGAAGAGAGAAAAACTTCTGTAAATGAAAAGCACAAGAATATATACAGATATGTAGATATATATGTACGAAAATAAATTATATCGGAAAACCATGAATATAAGCTGATTAAATTCCTATTAAACATATAAAAATACAGATTTTTCAAATTGGATTTTGCTTTTAAAAGTCACATTATATGCTGTTTAAAAGACGTCTAAAATTTGAAGACCTGGGTACTCAGGAAAACAGCAACCGAAAGGAAGCTGGCTTGGCTCCGGTACAAACCAGTCGTGTTGTGCCCGATTCGCGAGTCCCCTGAGCCCCAAGGAGCCGACACCGATGCAAATACAAAAGGGTCTTTAATACAAGCTCGAGCAGGGGCTCACCCACCTACCGGCGCAGCGGCAGCAGGGTGAAGCCCCGAACAATAGTGAACAGGGTTTTTAAGGGGTCAGGGACAGGGGTGTTACAGTGCACACGTTGTACGTATAGCATCATCACATAAGCACCGGTTACAATTGTACAGCGCCCATGGTAACGGCTTTGACCATTCAGTATGTGTGAGGCGTCCATTACCTTTGGCGGGACCCAGTCATGACTTTTGAGGATCCTTTGAAAATGACCAGTTATGAGGTGGGCTCAAAGGGCCCACGTGGGGTTCAGGCAAGCGGTGAGAAATTGGCTAGTTTGTACAGAATAACTGTCTACAGTTCCCAGCCTTGACTCAGACCACAGGAATGTTTTTTTTTTTTTAAGGTTTTTATTTATTTCTAGGAGAGAGAGAGAGAGACAGCGTGAGCAGGGGAGGGTCAGAGAGAGAGGGAGTCACAGACTGAAACAGGCTCCAGGCTCCGAGCTGGCAGTCAGCACAGAGCCCGACGCGGGGCCCGAACCCACGAACCGCGAGATCATGACCTAAGCGAAAGTCGGACGCTTAACCGACTAAGCCACCCAGGCGCCCCCACAGGAATGTTTTTTGATTAGCTGACCTGAGGGCGGTCCGAGGGTGGCTTTAGCCTTGAGCAGTCTGAGGAAGCGGGGCTCCGTGCAGCCCGAGGTTGCTCGCAACGGAGGCCTTAATCTCAAGATGCCGTTACTTAGGCTCTTCAGTAGGAAAGCTCGCACGTCTCGGCACGGAGAGACTCGGGGTTGAACGCAGGTCAGACATCTCTGTAGGGAAAACGGGAAGGAAAAAAGGAAAAGTGGGATGACCTTGAGGCGGCAGGAGAGCTCTGAAACACTGTGGATGAAAACCTCGGGGCACAGACGGCCCACTGGACGGCCCACACTGGAGGCGCCTGGCCCAGCTCTGGACCGTCCTCCTCGGCCCGGCCGGTGACAGCAAGACTCAGCAAGCACACAGCGGTCAACACGCCCTGCAGGACACTGAGACCCTGGCCTGGAACTCCTCCCCATACCGTCCCGGACAGGGCTCCTGGGATTCGCGTCCACGCCGCGCCCGGGAAGTCGGTGCCTCACCCGGGCTGGCGTGTTAGGTGTGCCTTCGACGCCGTTTCAACGCTCCGCCGGGGCTGTGCAGCCCGAGGGTGCAGCCGCGACGGGATCGGCGGATCCCAGGGCCATGGGCGCACTCCCTCCCGCCCTTCCCTCCGAAGGTGGCCCCGGAGGGACGCACGCGGTGCGGGGTGCGGCTCGTGTCCGCGGACCAGGCACAGTCGGCCTTGAGTTCGAGCTCCTGGCTAACTAGACTCACAAAGGCTCCGAACTGTGCCCGGGATAGACCTTTATTCCTCTGGCGACGACCCATCAGTTCTTCTAGCACGGAAGGGGTCCGAGTAATCCACTTTCTCCGAAGAAGCCGGTTGGTGTCCGTGAGGAGCCCTGCCTGCTGTTGGCCGGGGACGCTTCAGAGGCTGCAGCCGCCAGGTGCCGTCTCTGCCGTCGCCGCCCGTCCCTTCCAGTTTGCAGCCCCGGGGGGTGACGGGAAGGCTGCGCCACGTCACGTGACTGGACCCGGGTGTCTGCGCAGCTGCGGAGCGACTCTCCCAAGCGGGATGGACGTCTCTGGAAGGCATCGGGTGGGGCTTGTGGTTCAGAAGCCGAGGCCGCCGTGCCGCCCGCCGACTCGGCCTTCCTCCAGGCCCCCTTCTCTACGATCCGTGCTTTCCCGGGGCCCTGACCCGCCACCACGGAAGAAATGAACAGCCAGCTTTGAGATTCCAAACTTTATACAACAGAATAAAAACAAATATGCAGATGATGTAAGGAGGCGCCGTTAATGGCGATATACACAGAGGTACTGTTTGTTCTAATCATGCAAGGGAATATGACGCCAACGGGGGGCACCTGGGTGGCTCAGTCAGTCAAGGGTCCGGCTTGGGCTCAGGTCATGGTCTCATGGTTCCTGGGTTCGAGCCCCATGTCGGGCTCTGGGCTGACAGCTCAGAGCCTCGGGCTTGCCTCCCATTCTGTCTCCCTCTCTCTCTGCCCCTCCCCCATTCTCTCTCTCTCCCTCTCTTTCTTTCTCTCAAAAACAAATATACATTTAAAAAATTAAAAAATTAAAATATAATGCCAGCAGCAACTTTTTTCTGGAAAGGGAAGATAGTATATATTTTAGACTCTGTAGGCCTTGAATTCTCTGTCACAGCTACTCAATTCTACCTTGGTGCAGTGGCACCAAAGTAACCACAGACAAGAAGGGTGACAATGACAGACCCCATCCCACCAGACAGGACAGAGGCAAACCTGGCCTTCAGGCCAGGCCGTTAAGTAAACAAATCAATTCTCAAAATGATACTTAACAACATGTCACCACTTATTTAAAGCTTAAAAATGCAAGCCCTTAAATATTTATTAGAGTCAGACATTTTTCATGCAGAAAAACACCCAGTAATCTCACTCATAGGTATTTAAAAATAATAACATACATTCACAAAAACCTCAGAGTAGAAAATGTATGGTACATTTATTCATAATGTCCCCAAAGTAGCACCAGCCAAGAGTCCATCAATGGTAGAATGAGGAAACAATGTGATACGTGCATAGTATGGAATTGTACTACACAATAAAAAGAAAGAAATCACAACATGAACAGCTGTCAGAAACATTTTGGTAAGTAATAGAAGCCTCATAAAACTATGGTGTGTACACTGCATACTTTGGTCTGTGTAAAGTTCTGGAACAAGCGTGGCTAATTTGTGCTAGAAAAAGATGGCAGCAGTGGCTGTATCTGGGTGGGTGAGTGTGGAGACTGACTCAAAGTAGTTTTCTGGGTGATAGAGAAGCTCTGTTCTGTTTTTTTATTCTCTATTAAAGATTTATTTTATTTTCATGTCTATTTATTTTTGAGAGATAGAGAGAAAAAGTGGAGGAGAGGCAGAGAGAGAAGGAGACAGAGAATTCCAACCGGGTCCGTGCTGACAACCAAGAGCTGGATGCGAGGCTTGAACCCATGACATGTGAGATCATGACCTGAGCTGGTCAGCCACTTAACCAACTGAGCCCACCCAGGTGACTCCAAGATTTTATTTTTAAGCAATCTCTACACTCAAAATGAGGCTCGAACTCACAACCCCAAGATCAAGAGTCACACGCTACACCGACTGAGTGAGACAGATGTCCCTATAGTGCCGGGAGCCGCACCGGCCTCGCTGGATGGCAGTCACAGCAAGGAT
Source organism: Hyaena hyaena (assembly GCF_003009895.1). Classification (NCBI taxonomy): domain Eukaryota; kingdom Metazoa; phylum Chordata; class Mammalia; order Carnivora; family Hyaenidae; genus Hyaena; species Hyaena hyaena. The sequence goes on along the minus strand of NW_024080742.1, from coordinate 3,374,212 downwards.
ATGGTAGCGTTTGCACAGCTCCTGCCATGAGAAATGAAAACTGGTATCTCCTTCTGCTACTACTGACTCATGTTGGAAGTGAGGCTGCTGGTATTGACCAGGCCTCACAATATTCCAGATCAGACCCATATTCCCCACGCAGATTGCTCATAAGGAAAAGCATATCCCTGCCTTTTCCAAAGAGATTTCAGATGAAAACATTGTGGATGATTGTCAAAAGGCTCTTCCTAAGGGCCTTGCAGATCCAAGACTTAACATAATAAAAGGGGCTTGAGTCTGGCCCTGAGACAAAGAGACTAATTCAGAGTTAAGGGCAGATATCCACCCCCACCCATTTGTTTCTGCTTAGAGCATTTTCTGGCCTTGTATATGCTGATTGCTCCCTGCGAAGGAACCTATTGGGGAACTTCGTCTTTTGCGATTATGAGAGCAAAGGTGTTACCTGAAAGATCTGTTTTTCTTGATACTTCCACCTTAAACAAACTATTGACCCCTGCCCACAAAGAAGTAACTTCACCCTTTTTATGCTGAAAACTTTGACCGGTAGGCTAAAGACGCCTTCCTTCCCCCCCCCCCCCCCCCCCCCGCCCCCATAGAATAGGCATCTAAATCCCCTACCTCAATCACTGTTGTAAATGTTATGCATGAGTCTTCTACAAATCTATGTTCTGGGAAATTCTTACATATCAAAGATGTTTGTTATCAGAAATCACTGTCTAAGGCAAATGCCACTTCTGTGCTGTTCCCCAAACACTTAATTATAAAATAAAGTTGAGCCCCAGTCACAGCAGAGATGCCTGCCTGGTGACCAGAGAGAATCTCGGGGCCTCTCTCATCTCTCCCTCACCGACACCGTCCATCCTTCAGGGACCCCTGGACCTGCTGGAGCCGGCCTCCGGCACTATAGAAATACTCATAGCGTTGTGAGTTACAGAGGCATGTATACACCAAAACTCATCAAAATGTAAATTTAAATTGTGTGCGTTTTATTGTTTTTCCCCTCAAAAGGAAAAGAGGGTAAGCAGGCATTGAGCCCCAGATTATTTGCTTGCTAAAGTGTTTGGGGGTGTACTGATGTGTGCAACTGACCTTGACATGCATCAGAAAATACAGTAAGTCAGTAAAAGAATACAGTGATGTACATTTGGATACATCTATGATAAAGCAAATTTTAAAAAATAGTAGTTATAAAATCTAGATGGTTTGTATATGGGCATTTACTGTAAAATTATGTTAATGTTTATGTCTGTTGAAAATGTTTGTAATAAAATATTAGAAGAAAAATAAATAGATATTATGAACATCTTATTCAGTACAATGATATTGGCCATCATGGTTTTGTTTCTGTTTCCTAAATTACATTTTTGAGAAATATTAATGCACCAACAGTGAATTTACAGAAAAGTGACACAAAGCAATAATTTTTTACATTTGGCTAAATTTCCATTAATATATTCAAAATAAACTTGCCTAATTTATTTTCCGTTGACTATCAATCTCTTATTCATGGGTTATTCATAGATTCCAGCAAGATTCTGTTAGTTCATGTGGATTTTAAAGCATTTTTCCTAGGTAAATAAATGCATTGTGTGCTTTCTTACAGTCATGTATACCAACTTCATTACTATATTGACCTCTAACATAATTTGTTGCTTTTCTATAATAAGCTTGCTTATGTTTTCCCTGGGAAGTATATAATAGATTCTACAATGGCCTTTAATAAAAGCATTTATCTAAATATGACTTACTAAAATATTTATATAGCTTTAGTAATCAAAGTGGTGATGCAAACATTTCTAGCAATGAAGTTGATAAATGTTTAAAAGAATCATAATCATTTACTTATAATTTGGGTGGACTACTTATTTTTTTCCCTTTTTTCTTAAGGCTGAAATTCTCCATATTAAAAGTTCTGGAATTTGAAACTTCAATTTTTCTAAATTTAAATATATCTAGTCCACTTTAAAATAATAGGAGAAGGATTGGGGTTTTTTTTTAGCAACACATGTTAAGATTGTCAATCTAGCCTTAAAACTGTTTCTATTTTATTTTTTATTTAAAAAAATTAATATTTATTTATTTACTAGAGAGAGAGACAGAATATGAGCAGGGGAGGGGCAGAGAGAGAGGGAGACACAGAATCCAAAGCAGGCTCCAGGCTCTGAGCTGTCAGCACAGAGCCCAACGCAGGGATCCAACTCGTGAACCACCAGATCAAGACCTGAGCCAAAGTCAGACGCTTAACCGACTGAGCCACCCAGGCACCCAGGCACTGTATCTATTTTAATATTATCCATTAGTTTATAGTTTCTAGATGCTTAAGGCGTTACTGAGTTTGGTAACTTTATAGTAATTACTGTATTTTATTGTCCCCCTTCCAGAAGTACACGTTGGAGTTCTACCCTTACCCCAAGCACTTCAGAGGGTGACGATACTCGTGGTGGGGTCTCCAAAGAAGTAATAATGAAAGTGAGGTGATTCAGGTCAGCTCTGATATGACTGCTCTCCTTATAAGAAGAGTGGCTTGGGACCCACACACACCGAGGGAAAACCATGCAAAGACACAGGGAGAGAGAAACCATCCAGCATCTGGAGCAAAGCTCCGGAAGAAACCAGCCCTGGGGCACCTGGGTGGCTCAGTCGGTTGAGCGTCCAACTTTGTCTTGGGTCATGGTCTTGCGGTCCATGAGTTCGAGCCCCATGTCAGGCTCTGTGTTGATAACACAGGATCTTTGGATCCTCTGTCCCCCTCTCTCTGTCTCTCCCCTGTTCCTGTGCTCTGTCCCTCTCTCCCTATCAAAAATAAACATTTAAAATTTTTTTAAAAATGAGAATATGAAACCAATTTTGATAACACCTTGATGTAGGACTTGCAGCCTCCAGAAGTGTGAGAAAATAAATTTCCATTAAGCCTCCCAGTCTGTGGTACATTGTTATGACAGCCCTGGAAAATGACTACCGTTTCTTAAATTATCCTGAGGAACAGGGGCCTCTGGGTGGCTCCACTGCTTGAGTGTCGAACACTTGCTCTCTGCTCAGGTCATGATCTCACGGTCATGGGATGGAGCCCCGCATAGGGCTCCACGCTGACAGCCAGAACTTGCCTTGGATTCCCTCTCTCCCTCCCTCTCTGTCCCTTCCCCACTCAATAAACAAGTAAATATTTAAAAAAATTATCCTGAAGAACAAAAAGCTCTTAAAATGTTTTACAGTCTCTCATATTTGAATAGATATCTTTTAGATTGGAGAAGTTGGAAGTTTCTATTTGGAGAAGACACAGTGTGAAATGGCATCAATACATGGTCGTTGCAGATGCTCACAGAGGACTACAGACAGAATGAGCGAAAATAAGACAAAGAAAGAACCACAATCTAAATTTATTTGTTTTTCTTCTGGTATGGCATTTCCGTTGTGAAATATTAAAGATTAATTTCACAAGCAGAATACGTAGCAACCTTGTGTAAACTCCTACTAACCCAATGGGTGTTGTGTCTGGATGTCAAAATATCCAGTGACAACATCATAGGCAATTGGAAAAAGTTCCGTAAATCAGACAACTTAGATGGAATGGAAAAAATGTACTTTGAAAAAAATGTGTTCAATTACTCACACTGATGCTATAGCTGCCTGTGGATAGCTTGCATGAAATTTTTTTATGTAAGAGTGGACATATGTTATATATCTAAATTAATATGCCATTTATATAATATGTTAATTAAGTACACATAACAAAATTAATTAGCCTTAAAATTAGACATTTAACTATTTCATCTGCACCCTGAGAATTTAGATTCCCAAGTGCACCAAAAATCTGATGTGTTCTTCCACCTTTGTAACCAAGGAACTTGTTCTGGTTATTTTTTCAAAGAAAGAGAAGATAATATAGTGCTTCAGGAAAAAAATTTAAAGAGTGCCTGAGAATAGCTTAACCTGTGTTATTGTAAATCTTCACCGCTTCCTCTTCAAGTTTGCAATTCCCGTGACCTTTGCAACGGCCACAACAGTGATCGCGTTCCCCTTGTGCCAGTCTAGACATAAGTGACTTCACTTTCTGCTCCTTGCTTGCTGGAGAACAAAGGTAATGAGGAGAATTAATGGATGGATAGTCTGTTGTTTCTGCTATTTGCTTTGCTCTGCACACGTTTCCCTTTCTACCTAGACCTTGAAACCCCCTGACTCAGGAGAGAGAGGATGCGCAGGAACGAAAGGGGAAATAGGGAGTAGTTCCCTTTTGAACTTTCAAAAGTCAAGGACGTGACCCAAACAACAGCTCTGAGGGCCAACTAGCTACGTAGGAGCCCTGGGCCCCTTCCTGACAAACAGGGGTGAGCGGTCACATGCTCTGCCGGGGAGAGCAAGACTGAACAGCCATCAAGCAAGCCAAGGAGTTTGCTCCTCTGAGAGAGCATTTTGTGTCCTGAGTGACGGGCTCCAGGATGAGCCGAGGAGGAATGACAGAAGTAGCCGAGAAAGTTGGTAATCTAAGGTCACTGAAGACGTGTCGTTTTTCAGCGCTGACATTTGGGAGAGGGAGTAGCTGCGTGCCCTTCGGGTCACCCCGGCATCTGCAGCAGCAGTGGGACTCAAGACGTGTCACTGTCTATTGCCAGCAAGAATCCAAGAGTGAAGCAGGCATGGCTCGGGCTCAAGGCAGGGCCCCCGCGGCCACGCAGGAGGCGGACACAGGCTCCGTGGATCCACCAACAGAAAATGATGGGACGCAACAGTGTCACAGGTTGAGCAGAGGTGAGAACACGTAGCACAAGCCTGAATGGAGAGTGAGACAAACTCCACGTTGGTTCCCCGCCCCCCCAAAAACAACAACAACCCAGGTTGGATCTAAGCCATAAAACTGTCCCGAACCAAGATAATGTTGAAGTTATCGGAAAGAAGAACCACACACCTAAGTGTCAGACCACCATCATGCCACCGTTTCTGGACTTCCTTTCCTGGACTCACTCTTCTGTCTCTCCACACAGATTGGGCAATGTGTGTGGGTGGGGGCTTCACCCAGGACACGGGCAGCGGGGAGTCACCACCAACGGGGACTCCTACCACCTCGTAGGGCTCTGTGCTGACAGCTCAGAGCCTAGGGCCTGCTTCAGACTCTGTGTCTCCCTCTCTCTCTCTCTCTCTGCCCCTCCCCCACTCACACAAACTCTCTCTCTCTCTCAAAAATAAATATTAAAAAAAATTTTCAATCCCACTCGTTAAAGAGCCAAATTGTTGTGTTTGTGTTGCCGATACTGTAGGAATCCTATTCTGTCCTCCAAACACACCTTCCATCCTTTAAACTTGTGTGCAGGGGCGCCTGTGTGGTTCAGCCAGTTAGGCATTTGACTTTGGCTCAGGTCATGAGCTCACAGTTCCTGAGTTCGAGCCCTGCATCGGGCTCTGTGCTGACAGCTCGGAGCCTGAAGCCTGCTTCCGATTCTGTCTCTGACTCTCTCTGCCCCTCCCCTGCCCCCCCCTTTCTCACTCTCTTTCTCTTTCTCAAAACCATGTAAATACTCATAAAAACTTAGCACCACCTCTCATGGCTTAGCATGCCCCGCCTGTTAACCCTTGTTCGGCCTTAGCTCAGACCACCTGCTCCGGGTATCTGTCCTCCCCAAACATAGGCCTTTTTTCTCGAAGTTTCTCCAAAGTGCACTGGTCTTTCCCATTTGTTCTATCTGCAGAATCATCGAGCCCCTTCTCAGGTGACTCCTTTTCCTTTTGTGGAGCCCGGAGGAAACTCACTTGTGTCTTCTCTTTGCTTCTCCACTTCCCCGTCCCCGGCTGCCTCCCAGGCCACCTGCAGTCACTCCATTCCCCCACCTGACCAGCTGATGCCTTCCTGCAGCAGCCGGTAACCGTTTTCATAGAATGACTCCCACTATGAGATTATTGTGTTTGCAGCACCGTTATTTAATATGTATCACCTTCTCTCTAGTTTGGAAGATTCTTCTGGATCGTAGGGTTTATTTTGTTACCATCATTTCTAAGTATTGGACATATGATAGATGCTCAATGAATATTGTTCCACGTTGTCTTAGTTCGGGCTTCTGTAATAAATTACCGCAGACCAGGTGGTCCGAACAACAAACGCTTGCTTCTCACATTTCTGGAGGCTGGAGGTCCAAGATCAAGTTGCTGCTGGCCGGTCCACTGTCTGGTGAGGGCTCTCTCCCTGGCATGGGGGCACCCGTCTTCCCCTTGTACCTTTGCCTGATGGGGCGCAGAGACAGATCATCACTCTCATGTCTCTTCTTATAACATTTCAGGAGTTTTTACCTCAATAGCTGGGGTTCATTGTCTCTCCACTTCGAAGAATGAAGAGGTGGCCACAAAACGAGCAGCAGCAAGTTTACTAGAGCACAGGGTTAGAAAGTAAGAGTAGCGGGAAAGCTCTCTCTGCAGACAGGGGCGTTCGAAGGTGAATTCCTGCCACAGTAAGCAAGGGTTTTTATTTTATAAGATTCTGGTCGGGCTCTCTTCCCTTCCTCCCCGTTCCTTCCCAGGATCTGCCATTACTGGCTGGAAAACTCGAGGTGCTGGGTTGTCCATTCCTGTCTGGCTCGACTCCATTGTGTGAGGAATCAGACCATGGTCCTACTGTCCCTCCTATAACATAAGCCTATGGTTTACTTTTTTCAGTTAGGTACGTTCATTGTCAAATTCCTGAGGGTTGCCTGAGAGGGAGTAGGTGAGGTCTGTTACCTTCTTTTTTTCTTTTTAATTTTTTAATGTTGATTTAGTTTTGAGAGAGAGAGAGCATGAGCAGGGGACGAGCAGAGAGAGAGGGAGACACAGAATCCAAAGCAGACTCCAAGCTCTGAGCTGTCAGCACAGAGCCTGAAGTGGGACTCGAACTCGCAAACCGCAAGATCATGACCTGAGCCAAAGCCAAAAGCTTAACTGACTGAGCCCTCCAGGCTCCCCAGTCTCTGTTTCATTCTTCAGTGGGACCTAACGCCTGAGGGGGGTCACTGTGCTCCGGCGCTCCCAGCATCGTTCCTAAATGTGTTTTTTTTCCCACTCAGGAGCTTCAGGTCCCAACATTGCTCTCCCTCCCTATTTTACCCTGCTTTCCCCCATCATAATATGGGCACTATTCTTACACACGAGGGCTCTATCCTCAGGTTCCAGTCCCCTCTTAAAGGCCTCACCTTCAAATGCCACCACATTGGAGATTCAGTACATGAATTTTGGAGGGAGGACACAGTCAGTAGCACGTGTATTTAAATATGGTCAAATGGCAAGTAATTTTTAAAATCTTAGATGTTTCCATAAATCTTATATGATTATGGTAAAAGCACTTTGAACCGTTAAAATCTGACCAAGTAACTGGTATCGAGAATAAAGCACAAGTGGAAACAGACCACAGGGGTTTCCTCCTTTGGGCTTCTTAGCCTTTCCACGACTACAGATTCAAGACGTCAGTAAACCTGAAGCATCTCCCACCCCCAGGGTCAAGGACAGAGATAGGAGGTCTATCTGCCTTTGGGTATGGAGACGGCCAGTGGCCCTCGTTCTTACCACGGGGAAACCCAAGTGCCGAGACAAGGCCCGAATCTTATCCTCAGGTGAGTGAAAGAGAAATACGTAGCATTCTTGAAATGTTATTTAGGATTTAAAGAAATATGAAGTAGTTTACTGTAGATCACCATAGGAAAGGACTAAATTTTATCATTTAAACCTAGAAATTCACCATTACATCTACTTTTTGCCAAATGCCTTTTATCCTGCCCCCTGCCCCCCCATAAGGATCCTCTTGTTCTTACTTTCTGAATAAATAACATGGGTGATTCACATGTTTGTTCACATTTACATGACTTTGCCTTTCTTGTAGCCCACGCTCAATGATCCATAATGCTGGGCTGTCACGTTAGGTTTATAGTTGCAGATAATTAATAATGATACTTTAAAAAGAAAAAAACTAAAACAAACACAAAACAACCGAAGCTGCACACTGCGATTTCATATCAAGGAACAAATGTCTATGTGCATTTTACCTTTAATCCATACCTCGTTCATCTTAAAGAAGGTACAAGAGAGGGAAGGCCCAAAACAGGAGAGAAAAAATAGAAGAAACGACCTTATGTGTTTAAAACAAATACATAAGCAGTGTATAGACTGACGGGGAAATGTTGGAGTTCAGGAGTGACTGGTCAAGAAAGAATACTTGGGGGCGCCTGGGGGGCTCAGTCGGTTGAGTGTCTGACCTCAGCTCAGGTCATGATCTCGTGGTTCGTGGGTTCCCCGCGTTGGACTCTGTGCTGACAGCTCAGAGCCTGGAGCCTGTTTCTGATTCTGTGTCTCCCTCTCTCTCTGCCCTTCCACTGCCTGCTCTCTGCCTCTGTCTCTCAAAATAAAATAAAGACATTTTAAAAGAAGGAAAGAAAGAAAGAAAGAAAGAAAGAAAGAAAGAAAGAAAGAAAGAAAGAGAGAGAGAGAGAGAGGAAGGAAGGAAGGAAGGAAGGAAGGAAGGAAGGAAGGAAGGAAGGAAGGAAGGAAGGAAGGATACTTGAGATGTCGTCGGTATAAAAATATGGTTTTATTAAAGCCCAGGGACAGGACCCATAGGTAGAAGAGCTCCACTGGAGCTGTGACGAGTGGCTGACTATACACCTTCAGGTTGGGAGGGGGTTAGGGAGAGTGTCAGTCTCTAAGGAACTTGGAAGCAAGGTTCCCAGGAGCTTGAGGGGCTAGCTGTTATTAGGAAAAGGTGATTTATTGCTGTCTAATAAAACCTCAGTCACAAGACCCTTCAGATGTCTATCAATGGACCGTTCGCTGGGAGGATGGGGGTAGAGGTAAAGGAAATTTCCAAGGAGATTTTCGTATGTTAAAGGAGGCTTACAGAATCCTGGAGGTCAGGATAATTTTAAGCTATGATTGCCTTTTTCCCGTAGCAAAGTTTTAACATGGAGGCAGTTGAGTTCCCGGAAGAAGGTCGCTGTCAACCTCAAGTACTTGTCAATGGGCTGTAAGTTATAAGGAAATTATTTTCTTTTGCTTTGTTCCCCACGTCATAGACGATGCACAGTTTTCTGTGACTGTATTCTGTGTTCCTCTTTAACATTTTTAACATTACTGTCTTTCATTTATGAATGTTTCCTCTAGGCTTCCTGACAATTCTTGCCACCTATGGCCCCAAGGTCACCTTTTCTGGAACTATAATCTAATCTTCCTAGTGTCTCATCAATTTATTAATTCACAAAAATCACCTCAGCTGTCAGACCACCACTCTTGTAACAAGGCTATTAATAGATCATTTTGGGCAAGGATGTGCTGTCCTATGATTCAACAGAAAGAGCCTGAGAAGTTTGTCGGTGGCAAGATTACCACAGAGCACTGTTAAATCCCTTCTCCTGCCCACAGCCATTTCTGTTTAACAAAAGAACGCTTCTTAGGTAATAGCAATATTTAAAATAAGGCTATTGTCATCTTGTTTGTTGCTTATTTCATTTACAAATCCACTCTCCAAGGAGGTCAAGGAATTACCTCAGGGGGTGGCATTGAGACTATCGTGGTCCGATGCATCTTAAAAGCATTTGAAAACACCTAAAGGAGGGGGAGCTGGGTGGCTCAGTCCATTAAGCCTCTGATTTCAGTTCATGTCATGATCTCATGATTTGTGAGTTCGAACCCCACATCGGCTCTGTGCTGATAGCTAAGAGCCTGGAACTTCCTTCGAATTCTGTGTCTGCCCCACTCATGCTCTGCCTCTCTCTGTCTCTCAATAATAAATAAAAACATCTAAAACGAAACACCTAAAGGAGCAATAGAAATATAAAATATTATTCTTGTAAAGCCATTTCTATCATTCCACACTCTGCAAAGGTAACCACGGAAGTCAGACTGACGCCAAACGGCAAGATAAACCGCACTTGAACACGGCAAGAGTTTCTATATGAAGGACTAACTGGAAAGGCCAACAAATCAAATATCTAAGTAGACGAGAGGCAACCACAAAAGACAGGAAGAGACAGGGAAGAGAGATTTGGAGATCAAGACAATTGGGAACATTGCTAAATGTAGCTCAGGGTAAAACCAACCGTACATTTCACAGACAAGCCCTTGTGGGTATGAGGGTCAAGTGTTGCAAAGGTTTTTACATAAGGGAATGGATGATTGGAGGCGTGGTTTTAGCATTGTTTGACTTAGCGTTGTGTGTTACACGCTGGTTGGCAGTGGTCCTTTGGACCCTACAGTCAAGAGTGATGGGGTTTGGGAAGGATGGTGGGGTCCAGAGCCGACTGTCGAGAGAGAATTCTTAAGACTTCTTCAGTGCCAAAAGGTGATTTTATTAAAGCACGAGGACTTGACCTGGCGACAGGAAGAGCTACCCCAGACCTTGACGAGAGACTGATTACACACTGTAGAGTGGCGGGGGGGGGGGGGGGGGGGGNATGGTTTCCATATCCCAAAGAAGACTTACAGGAGACTGGAGGCCTAGCTGATGTCAACCTAAGCTTGTTTTCCCTCTAGCAAATCATTAGCATTAAGACAGTAGGGAGTTCCTACTCTGCCAGCTTCAAGTATCTGTCAATGGGCTGCAGGTTATAAGGAAATTGAATTGTATCTGCCATTTCCTTCTGCCTTTGTTTCCCACATCAAACAGCAACACACATTTCTAGGATCCAGGGAGCACCAGCCTGGACACACTTGGGAGGGGAGGGTGCTAGAGTAAAACAAACTCTTCCCACACCTCTCCAAGAAAGACAAACACAAAATTATTATTACCTTTTCCCAGAGGAGCTCAGGCACTGGGCTGGAAAATGCTTTCCCCGCACTTGGACTTACACTCTTAGTGGAAATACCATCTTTCTTGTGCTTTGAGCAGACAAATATACAACGGAACTCGGCAAATAGTGACCAAACCTGAAATGGGAACAGTTCTGTCGGTGTCACACAATGATAACAAAATATGTCAGGAAAAAGACAGCGGTAAATGTTGCATGACAGGAGAGCATTCTTTGTAAACCTTGAATTCACTTTTTTGGGGGGTCTCATTCCAAGAACGGGGAAAAGTAAAAATGCTGTGATTAAGGGCTCAGCAGTGGGCAGTGGGTAAATAACACCCAGAAGGATGTACTAATAACGATATCTTTTTTTTTTTAATTTTTTTTTTAATGTTTTATTTATTTCTAGGAGAGAGAGAGAGACAGCGTGAGCAGGGGAGGGTCAGAGAGAGAGGGAGTCACAGACTGAAACAGGCTCCAGGCTCTGAGCTGGCAGTCAGCACAGAGCCTGACGCGGGGCTCGAACCCACGAACCGCGAGATCATGACCCAAGCGAAAGTCGGACGCTTAACCGACTAAGCCACCCAGGCACCCCTAATGATATCTTAAAATAAGTAAAGGCAATTTTTTTTGTTGGCCAGAAGCCATAGCCTATCATTTATTACATTCTAACAAAACACCGTGTGGCATGATGCATTAAGAGCAGGGAGAAGATGTGACGTCAGAAAGTATTCACGCTGAACATTAACCCCAGAGATGACTGTTTCACGGAAAATCGAAAAGTGTCACAACCATTTCTATCTGAAGCCACTAGCTAAATTCAGAGCAATCAAGAAGACTTGCTTCTTGAATAGGAATAAAAAGACAACTTCAAAAATTAACTCTAGAACACACTCTGTCATAATAACTGTTAGTGTAACACACACACCTTCTGGTCATTAACTGTCAGATGTTACGCTTGTTTGTAAATTTCTGAAGTTTTTCCCATGTGTTTAGTTGATTCTGTAAAAATGTCTTTATGTTACATTGAAGTTTTAGAAAGACCCCAGGAGAGCAAAATCTGTATATGTTTGCCTCAGTTTGCATGTGATGCGTGTGCTCTAATGCCACTGCTAAACACCAATGTCCCAACTTGGTATTTATGAGCGTTAATATTATTATTAGTGTTAATAGTAAATAAATTGTATTATTAAGTGACATGAACTTTAAAATGATTTCCGACCAAAACAAATGTGTGCTTTTCTTCTTATCTTTCCCATTGACCAGGTCCCCCAAGAATCCGGTAAGGTACTCTTGACCTTCCAGCTTACAGAAATCACCTCTTTGTCATTCTTCTTTCGGGCAATAGTAATCCCTAGAGCTTTTTATAGCGTGGATATTCCTGGAAAACAGTTTTGTTTAGATTTGTCATTGAACACAAACAATGGTTTCTTGGCACTGTTCACTTTGTGACTTCTCTATTCTTCCGCAAGTTTTCTACTGTTAAGTACACAGCGTGGAACAGGTTAGGTTTTGATCATGTTGAATTTAGTCTGTCAGTCAACTCAGGGGCAGGTGCGAGCAGAGGCTGCGGAAGCTCAGACTCTCTTGAGAACACTGTTGCTCATTCAGATCGAAATCAGGTTCCTAAAGTCGGCATCCGTCCATTCATTCCTTTACAAAATATTCATTGGAGGCCAAGGTGTTCCAGGGATCATGTCAGACACAGACACAGACAATACCAGTGTATTATTTTATTTTTGTCTTTCTTTTTTTTAATTTTCTTAAGTTTATTTGTTTTGAGAGAGAGAGAGAGAGCACAAGCAGGGGAGGGGCAGAGCAAAGGAGAGAAGAATCCCAAGCAGGCTCCATAATATCAGTGTAGAACCCGATGTGGGACTCGAACTCACGAAGTCTGAGATCATGGCCTGAGCCGATATCAAGTGTTGGACACTTAACCAACTGTGCCACTCATGCGCCCCTATTTTTGTCTTTACTCATCTTACTGTATCTGAGGTATTTTGTATGAAACTACATAGGCAAAATGAGGTAAAGTAAAGCCATCATCACTAATGGCTTTCACTTAACAGACAAGAATCAATATGATCTATAAAATTTCTTAGGTGCTGGGGGAAAAATCTCAATAGTTTCTGTTATGAGGGAAAAAATATCAGATTTGATATCATTTTCTAGCATCTTACTTATAAAATGGCCGTGATTATTTCATTAAAGTTTGGTGTCTTCTTAAACGTATCTTGAAGTAATAAAATAAGCAAAAAAAAAAAAATATCTTGTGCTATTTAGTACTTACTTATATTTGGCTGTAATAGTATACTATAGTAATTTTGAAATAATTGAATTATTTTTCAATAGGTCTTTTTATGTAAATCCTGTACTGAGACAAGCCCCAAAAACAAAACAAAACAAACAAAAAAAAACCTTAAAAATGTTCAGCTACCAAAAATATCTTGATTCTTTGTTAACTGCCTACTTAAAATATAACAGACTATTTGCAAATACTTTAAGGAAAGAAATTATATGTTCTGGGTAACATTTCTCCTGTTATTGAATTTTCTGTTATTTTCTGGGAAGCACCAAACCCTATTTAAAGGAATTAATTACAGCTTGTATTTTTTTTAAAGGCTTAAGGGAATGTTTTAACTTACACTTTAAGATTTCAGGGAAATTGCTCAAAAAGTGAGATTGGCCTATAAGCCAATATATGAAGTAACCTCAAGTCTAATGATGAACATCTGAAATCACTCCCTCCCTGGGGAATGACACAAATGGAGTCGGTGCACAATGGGTAAAACACGCACTTTGACAGCCATGATTTGAGTCTTGATGTCCACGGAATGTGCTGACAGTGGATGAGAATCAATAATAAGAAAAATAATTCAAAGTTTGCAAACACCTTCGCCGTGTTGACACATGAGCTACTTTGATTCCTGACAGACGCCATCACAGAAAGAGTTAGCATAGTGCTATGGGCTCGGTTGTGTGTGTCCCTTCCCAAATTCCTATGGTGAAGGCCTCATGTGTTGGTTTCAGGAGGTGGGGCCTCTGAGAGTCAGTTATGCCATGAGGGTGGAGCCCGCACATGGGACTGTGGTCTTCTGGGAAGAGGAAGTGAGCTAGCCCTCCGTTTCCTCCATGCAAGGACATGACCAGAAGTTGGCCGCCTGCAAACCAGAAGCAGGTTCTTCCTACACGTAAGTGTCAGCACCTTGATCTTGGACTTCTAAGCCTCCAGAACCATGAAAAATAAATGTTCATTGTTTAAAGGGCCAAGTCTATTGTGTCTTGTTATAGGAGTGTAAACTAAGACCTGTAATTTAGCCAAACTGTTCATGTCATCAGTTATTCAACTATAGGCTTCCTGTTCTTCTGAATCTGGGCAGACTTCAAGTGTCTCCTTCTACCTACTCTGGATACGTTTTGTGCCATAATCAGTGATTCCACTTTCTTACATTTCTTAAATTTTCTGTTCTTCAGTAAACACAATATGTGAAATGGAGAATAAAACACTTTCATGTCTGGTATCAAGAACAATAATAATAAAGCTATTTTTATAGGCAGAAATTTTCTTAGGATGCTAAGCTTCCCCTCTAATAGAAGTTTAATGTAATCTTGTGTAACTGGGGTAAATTCTGCTTAATTCAAGACAGATGGAAATACTCACACTTCGATCTGTCCACATCAGTTTAACACCATTGATTTATTTTAGCACCTTTGTGAAAAACATCAGCCTTCCAATGAAAAGACATGGAGTGTTTGTTTTATTTAGATTAACAATTATGACAGAGAACAGAAGATGACATGCCATATTTTATAAATAAAAAAGTATATAATTAAATATAAATATTATATATTTATTATGTAGAAACTTACATATGGTAGTTTTCTTTGTGTTACTTTTATTGAGCTATAATTTATAAATTATACAAAGTTCTCATATTTTAATGTAGTTTTATAAATATAGATAATTATATTTAATTATGAAGCCATCACCCACTCAACAGTTCCAGAACCCCCAAAATTCTCTTCATTCCCCTCTGCGTTGGTCATTTTCCTTCCTTGCCCTCTGGCCCTGGGCAATCAAAAATCTCTTTCTATCAAAATAGTTTTTCCTTTTTCAGAATTTCATAAAAATGGAGTCTGAGAATATGGAGGCTTTTGTGCTCAGCTACTTTATTCACGTGTGGTTTCGTATATTAATATGTTCCATTTCATTTCTAATTAGTATTCCCTATTATGACATTATAATAATTTGCTTATAAGTTCACCAATTGATGGTCATTTAATTTTTTTCTGTTTTTTATCTTATGAATAATGTTGATGTAACATTCATATGGAAGCTTTGGTGTGGACATATATTTTATTTTATTTTTTCCTTGGGTAAATTCCTACAAGTGGGATTGTGGGGCCATAGGACACATCGGGGTGGTTCTCTAAGAAAGGGATCCCCAAATGGTGTTAAACAGGCAGTGCTAGTATTTGGTAAATTACCTATAGGAAGGAGAAGAGGCAGAAAAGCAACAGGGAGAGAGCTTGAGGGAAGTCTGAACACAACAGAGGTTTGCACCAAAGTGAGAGACAGAGGGGATAAGATTTGGCGCAGCTCAAATGTTTAACAAAGCCATGGATGAGTCCCCCACCAGTCTGTTAGTGGTGGGTCTGCCTGGTGACCTTGCTGGGCTCAGTCACAGGCCGGGAGCAGCTGTCACACAAACACAGTGGTGGAAATGAATGAACTGTAAGGAGGCATTTGGTCAACTTGGCTCCCTGGCATTGGAAGTCCTGAGAGGTTCACTCTTATGACTCCCGCACCTATAAAATGGTATTACTATAGGTTTTCACTTCCACTAGCAATAAATGTGGGCTCCAATTAATTGCTGCCTATCTTCACTGACCCTGGGTATGTTTGCCTTTTTTACTTTCCCCATTTTTATTGGTTTGTAGAGATACCGGATTGTGAGTGTGGTTTTCATTTCTCTGATTATTCCAGATGTTGAACACCTTTGCACATGTTTCTTGGACAGTTGTCTATCTTCTTTTATTAAGTGTCTGGCCATCTGACACGCCTGTCATTATTTTCATAAGAATTTTTGGTATATACTGGAAACACTGTACTGTCAAATTTAAATGAATCACTAAATACACATTTTTAGAATTTGTTACCAATATCAATAAATGTAAAACTCTTTTGAATCACTATAATACTTTACACT
Organism: Hyaena hyaena; assembly: GCF_003009895.1. Classification (NCBI taxonomy): domain Eukaryota; kingdom Metazoa; phylum Chordata; class Mammalia; order Carnivora; family Hyaenidae; genus Hyaena; species Hyaena hyaena. Next base: position 3,358,272 of record NW_024080742.1, on the reverse strand, counting down.
GTAAAGGAAAGTAAATCACAAGACAAAAGTTTGAGACCCACCGACTTAAGCTGATGTAATAGTTATACAAGTTGTAAGCTTCTGGAAATATTATTTAAAAATAAATAATAGAAATTTTTTGATACCTGGATTGGGCATAAGAAAGAAAGAGAGGCTCAAACGATAACTCCACAAATTCAGTCTGAGCCATGGAAAAGAAGGAAGGAGTCTTCCTGAGAAGGGGAACTTCAGAACAGGTAGGATGATATATGTGTGAGGCATGGTATTGGCTTTTGACATGTTAAATTGAAGACAAGTCTTTGATATCCAAGTGGGGAATTTCAGCATGCACTTGGATATAATAGTCTGATGTTCAGAGAAGCAACTTGTACTGACTTCTAAATTTGAAAGTTGTCAGCATATTGGTATTTAAATAAAGAATATCTTCATTCATCTTGAGAAGGATATAGTTGAATTCCATAAACACAAAAATACAGCATCCCTACCTTCACACCATGGATTGCTGGATGGCTTACAAGTGCTTTATATACAACATTCCAGTGTTTAGGCTTCAAGTTGATTTCTCTCCTTCTCTCTCTCTTTCTCTCTCTGTGTCTTGTGACATAAGCAGGAAGCTGTTAATAGACTTTCTTAGAAACAGAAAAACAGAAAACCCGTTAGTCTACCATGACATCTCATTGGAAATGCAAACATTGCAAGATAGACTCACATTTATTTTCACTTCTCCAAAATTCAAGTTCTGTTTTTCTGGGTGCTATGGCAAATCATAGAACTGGATTATACCTGTGGTGAGCTGAGTCTTAGATTTTTATCAAAATAAAGTAATGATCCTCATGTATACAACATATATAAACATGTGTGTTTATTATATATACATACACACACTATTTGTATAAACATATTAGATACATATATATGATTTTTTATGTAGCTAGTTAGCCACTGAAAGTTCTGATTTATGTGGAAATATTTTTACAAAAATAGGAAAGATTCTGTTTCTCTGTGCTCCAATCTTTCTGTATAAATATACTTTTAATTATTCTAGGCATGAAATTTAAGGTTTTTAAAGATATCTAAAGAAACATTTAAAAAACCCTTCTAATGTTTAATGAAGTTCATTTTCTGCAGTCTTTAGACTTTGACGTAAACTATTTTTTCTTATTCTCTCAAATACTATCAATAATGTTAAAACTGTTATTAACAAATACATAATTATGTTTAATAACCAAAACATTGTATGTTTGTTCATTTCTTATCCAGGCTGAACAGCCTTTATTACTCTTCATAAGTGTGATTCCTAAGATAAGACTTTTTCAGTCTTCTCAAAACCTGTCCATCTTCCTTAGTCTATCTTTGTCTATAAAGATTACAACTGCAGTGTTGATATCTGCTGAGCCCAAAGAAATTGCATTTCTCCTACAGCAATAGGGATTCTTTACAATGTAATTTTCTCCTCATTGTAATTCACAAGAAATTCTGTAAGTTTAAAGCACTTAAAGATGTCCTTTTGAAAATATGCAAGATTAGCGCTATTGTAAGAATTTAAGAATTAAAGAAAAATTATACTAAAATAAAATTCATACTTAGCCAGGCTTTTCCTTCATGAAAAGCTGTTCTCCCACTCCTACCGGAGACTAAAACCATAAGGCGTTTTTGTTCTTAAAGCAGAGTGGATAGATTAAAGATTTAAATATTAAAAAAAAAAAAAAAAAAAAAAAAAACTTGGTACTGCAAAAAATCCTGGAAGAAAATATAAAGAAAAGGTTTTTTGACATTGGTCCCACCAGTGATTTCCTGGGTATGTTACCAAAAGCGCAAAAGACTAAAGCAAATCTAGACAAGTGGGATTACNACTAAAATAAAATTCATACTTAGCCAGGCTTTTCCTTCATGAAAAGCTGTTCTCCCACTCCTACCGGAGACTAAAACCATAAGGCGTTTTTGTTCTAAAAAAAAAAAAAAAAAAAAAAAAAAAAAACCTTGGTACTGCAAAAAATCCTGGAAGAAAATATAGAGAAAAGGTTTTTTGACATTGGTCCCACCAGTGATTTCCTGGGTATGTTACCAAAAGCGCAAAAGACTAAAGCAAATCTAGACAAGTGGGATTACTTCAAACTAAAAAGCTTCTGCACAGAAAAGGAAACAATTAACAAAATGAAAAGGCAACATACCGAATGAGGGGGAATATTTGCAAACCAAATATCAGATAAAGGGTTAACATTCAACATATATAAGGAACACTTACAACTCAGTAGCAAAAAAAAAAAAGAAAAAATTGAGAAACCAAATAATCCAATTTATTTTTTTCCTTAAATAGTTTATTGTCAAGTTAGTTTCCATACAACACACAGTGCTCATCCCCACAAGTGCCCTCCTCCATGCCCATCACCCCCTTCCCCTCTCCCCCACCCCCATCTGCCCTCAGTTTGTTCTCAGCATTCAAGAGTCTCTCATGGTTTGCCTCCCTCCCCCCAAATATTTTCTCCCTTCTTCTTCCATATGGTCCTCTGTTAACTTCTTCCTAATCCACCTATATGTGCAAACATATGGTATTTGTCATCCTCTGCCTGACTTATTTCGCTCAGCATAACACCCTCAAGGTCCATCCATGTTGCTACACATGGCCAGATTTCACTGTTTCTCATTGCCATGTAGTATTCCATGGTATAGATAAACCACATCGTCTTGATCCATTCATCCGTTGATGGACACTTAGGCTCTTTCCATGTTTTGGCCATTGTTGAGAGTGCTGCTATGAACTTTGGGGCACATGTGCTCCTTGACCTCAACCGCAGCAATTTCTTACTTGACACATCCCCAAAGGCAAGGGAATTGAGAGCAAAAATGAACTACTGGGACCTCATCAAGATAAAAAAGCTTCTGCACAGCAAAGGAGACAAGCCATAAAACTAATAGGCAACCGACGGAATGGGAAAATATACTGGTAATTGACATATCAGATAAAGGGCTAGTATCCAAAATCTATAAGGAACTCATCAAACTCCACACCCGAAAAACAAATAATTCAGTGAAAAAATGGGCAGAAGACATGAACAGACACTTCTCCAAAGAGGACATCCAGATGGCCAACAGACACATGAAACGATGCTCAGCGTCCCTCATCTTCAGGGAAATACAAATCAAAACCACACTGAGATACCACCTCACGCCAGTCAGAGTGGCTAAAATGAACAAATCAGAGAACTCTAGATGCTGGCGAGGATGTGGAGAAACGGGCACCCTCCTACACTGTTGGGGGGAATGTAAACTGGTACAGCCCCTCTGGAAAACAGTGGAGGTTCCTAAAAAAATTAGTAATAGAACTCACCTATGACCCAGCAGTAGCATTGCTAGGAATTAACCCAAGGGTTACAGGAGTGCTGATGCAAATAATCCAATTCAAAAATGGGCAAAGTACTTGAACAGACATTTCTCCAAAGAACAAATACGAATGTCCAACAGCTCTTGGTAAAGATAACCAACATCACTGTTCATCAGAGAAATGCATATCTAAACCACAATGATATAACACTTCAGAGATGTAAGAATGGCTATCGTCAAGAAGACAAAAGATAAAAAGCATTGGTGAGGATGTGGAGACACCGGACTACTCCATTGTTGGCAGGAAGGTAAAATGTTGTCGTCACAATGGAAACACCATAGGCTGGAGGTTCCTCAACCATTACAAGCACAACTACCATATGATCCAGCAATTCCACTTCTGGGTAGATACCCCAAGGAATTGAAATCAGGATCTTGAAAAGTTACCTCCACTCCTGTGGTCACTGCATCAGTATTCACAATGGCCATGTTATAATTAACCCAAATGCTCACTGAGAGGAGAATAGAGAAGGAAAGTGTGCTGTATACCCACAATGGAATATTACTCAGCCTTGAAACGTAAGAAAATTCTTCTCTTTGTGAGAGGATGGATAAGCCTGGAGGATATTTTGCTAGATGAAATAAGACGATCCCAGGAAGACAGATACCACATGACTCCATTTATATGAGGTACCTAACAGTCAAACTCACGGAAGCCTAGAATAAAATGGTGGTCATTACGAGGCCAGGAGCAGGAGAAATGAGTTGTTTAGTGGGTATAAAGTTTCAGTTACACAAAATGAATTACTTCTAAAGTTCTGCTATATAGCCTATCACATTCGGTGAAAAGTAGTAGTGTGTTGTGCACTTACAATTTTGTGAAGACAATAGATCTCATGTTAAGTGTTTTCACTGCAAAAACAAATAAGCAAGCAAGCAAACAAACAAACAAACAACCCCTCAAAGACACAAGGAAGCCCTTAGCTGCAATGGATATGTCTACTACCTTGATAGAGATGATTTCACGAGTGTGTGCATGTGTCCAAACCCATCAAATTGGACACATTAAATATGGGAGGTTTTTATTGTATATCAATTATACTTCAATAGAATGGTTACAAACCACACACACTCGCATACACACACACACACACACACACACACACAAAAGCGGAGTGTCGCATACACAATTCCCATTCCGTTCCTTTGAAACACACCCTCTTTCTCAGCTCTAAGTCTCATCAGGCTGACTGTGCTGTGTCCATACTGCATTGGGCCCCACAAGACAAGACAGTGCCCTGACATTGTCCCAACTTGGGGCCTGTGTATGTGGCTGGTCTGGGGGGAGGTATAAGTCTCTTAGACTAGAACTTCCTCAAAAGTGGACATGTAGTCCACCTCCAGTCAGTGCAATCCACACTTAGATTTAGATGGTGATTTAAACACCATGTTAAGTTTTATTGATCACTTAGGTTTTATTGTTCTATGGAAATGTTGTTAAAGAAAATGATTGGTACCCCAAGCCAACCTTAAAGAGTAGTTACCATGTAACATACCTTTTCAATCCTGGTAACAGAATACCAGCTTCCGTGAGCCACATAGCCAAAGAGTGAAGAGATAGAACTTGCATCAAGGGTTATTAAATCCATAAATAGTTTAGAGAATTTAGGGTTCTTTTCCCTTTTCCTCCATGCCAATGCTGGTTTTCCAATACCACAATATAAACACCTAACGGGATGTTTCTGCATGAAGAATGGATGCTGCTATCAAACTAGTCTGTCTTGTAATAAGTGCTAAATTGTCCTTATACTGTAAACCAAGACCAAAAACTTCAATTGTTCCCACATAATGTGGGCTAAGATTTCAAACGTCTCCCCTTAATGAGACCATATGCAGACACAAAATTTCTGCAAATCTTCAAAGAAAAGCATACATGAAATGTACAGAAGTGACTTTTTTTTTTTAAATGTTTTATTTATTTCTAGGAGAGAGAGAGACAGCGTGAGCAGGGGTGGGTCAGAGAGAGAGGGAGTGACAGACTCTGAAATAGGCTCCAGGCTCTGAGCTGGCAGTCAGCACAGAGCCCGACGCGGGGCCCGAACCCACGAACCGCGAGATCATGACCTAAGCGAAAGTCGGACGCTTAACTGACTAAGCCACCCAGGCGCCCCCAGAAGTGACTTCTGACGGGTGGAGAGGCACTCAGATGCACCTACATAATTCATAATACCGTGTCTTGGAATTGTTCCTATTCAATCCCACTGCATTTTATAACTTTTGAGGGGGGGGAGGGTAATTTCAAATTGCTACAAAGAAGGATTTCATAAGCCTTTCTATGTTGTGAAATGGTTGTTATTCCAATCCACAGCACGCAGTTTTTTCCTCCAAGACTCGCATTGTTCTTGACTATTGTTTTCCTTTCTCACAGGGAACCTAATCCTTCAGTGCCCCCAGACACTGAAAAAAAACAAAGCCTGATACTTGGCTTTGTTTACTTAACAATTTCAGTTAATTAAAAAAAAAAAAAAAGAAAAAGCGAAAAGAAGAGTGGAATCCTTTATGTTAATGCTCAGACTAATTATTTGACTCAATGATTCAGTGCACATTCACCAGTGAGCCTTCCAGAGAGGTAAGCAGCTGTGAAAGAACTCACAAGATTCCAAACTGGAAAGGCAAGTGGAGAATTGTCTCCCTTTAGGAGATTTGGAATCTGCAAACTGGGGCAGTCAAGTCTGACCACGAACATATTGAATGTTGTTCTTTGGTCGTGTGTGTGTGTGTGTGTGTGTGTGCACGCGAGAGAGAGAGAGAGAGAGAGAGAGAGACAGAGAGAGAGAGACAGAGACAGAGACAGAGAGAGAGAGAGAGAGACCCAGACAATGCTGAAACATCATAAGAGCCACAATGTAAGAGCTTTGACACTCAGGCTCTTGTGTGGCGTCCCTTACTCATAGACTCTTCTTGGACATGTAACATTGCTTGACTAACATGTAAAACATCAAACCATCTGCAACGTAAAATACTGTTTCAGTTAAAAATGGGTAAATTTTCCATAATAATAGGTACATCCTTAAAACGTTACATTTTTTTAAGTTAACTTAAAATGCCATTTTCCCCTCTAAACTGTGTTTCACGAGTACTGCATATTCTATTACCCAGAGCATGTTCGGACTTTTTTCACTTTCTTGGGTTTCTGATATTTTTCCCCTAGAGAGATATGTAGAATCTTTTGTAGTAAAGATAATCAATCTATTGTGGCCCAGGCAATTACAGAACATGGAGGAGATCAATCAAAAGCTTAGTGGCCGTGAATACAGATGGGTGTGTGTGTGTGTGTGTGTGTGTGTGTGTGTGTGTGTGTGTGTGTGGTGCATGCTCATGTGCATCTTCAGGAGCAAAATCTCTATAAAGCTCAACGAAACGATGACATGAATGCTCCAAGGATAGGGAAGCCCTTCTTGTCCCCGGGCCCAAACCCAGCATCCCACTGCCTCAGTGCCTGTATCTCAGGATCTCCCTTTCGGCTGCTATGATAGACCTACGGCTCTCGTCGTGAGCAACCGTACTTCTGACATCCGAATTCCATCGTATCTTACTTTCTCAAAAAAACGTTCCCACCATTCTCTTCTTTCTCCTGGAACTTTACTATCCGCATATGAAACATGCTCTCTAACATCGACTATATTAAAACTGCCCCTGACCCCATATCTCTCTCAGCTACTAACCCATTTCTCTGCTCCCCTTACGGGAAAGTTTGCCACACAGGCTGTATCGTCTCCTCATTCTATTCCCTCCACAGGCCTCTAGCATGTGGGTCCCCGACCTTCGTGTGTCACAGACACCCTGGTATCAGATGCACGGTTGGGCCACACCGCAGGCCCTTGGTACTTGGCATATCTCCCGTCTCAGACTCTCAGCATCTTCAACTTGACCCGTTCCTCCTCCTTAAAGTGCTTTTCCTTCTGAGAGAAGCATTTTACTGTATTTCTTTTCCTTGTGAATTTTCTCCAGTGCCCTCCATTTGGTCTCTTTGGAGACGTTCATCAAACCAGTCTAATCACACTCTAAGTATTAGAATATCCTCTACTTTTTCTTGAGGAGTTTCCTCTTTTCTACTTACGTTTTCTTTCTTTTCATTTCTTTCTTTCTTTCTTTTCTTTCTTTTTTTTTTTTTAAATGCAAGTGAGAGCATCAAGCTGCCTGGCTTTAAAGACGATGAGACTATGTGCTAAATATTCCCAAAATATCTGCTTGGCATTTCCACATCAGTGTAAAAAAGGAGTCTCACATTTAATCTATCCAACACAGAGCTCTGGGTGTGTCTACTCCTCTGATTCCCGGGGCCTGCTTCTGCCTCAGGCTCCCCCCATCTTAATGTGTCAGCACCATTCAGCTCAAGCCGGAAACATGAATTTCTCCCTTCTTTCCCACACTCCCTGACAGCCGACAGAGTAAGAATTTTACCCCATTTCTTTCTCTTTTCTCTGCTACACCACAGTCAAACCTGCCATGTTCCTTCTCAAAGACTATGACCCTATTACCTTTGCAGGTGATCTCCCTGCCTCCATTCCTGCCTGTGACTGCTGGGAGCCACACTGGCCTCGCTGGATGACAGTCACAGCGAGGAAATGACAGAGTTTGCACAGCTCCTGCCATGAGAAACCAAAACTGGTATCTCCTTCTGCTACTACTGGCTCATGTTGGAAATGAGGCTGCTGGTATTGACCAGGCCTCACAATATTCCAGATCAGACCGATATTCCCCCCACAGATTGCTCATAAGGAGAAGCATATTCCTGCCTTTTCAAAAGAGATTTTAGATGAAAGCTCTGTGGATGACTGTCAAAAGGCTCTTCCTGTGGGCCTTGCAGATCCAAGACAATTGAGCCTGGCCCCGAGACAAAGAGCCTAATTTAGAGTTAAGGAACAGGTAAGGGCAGAACTTAAGTTAATACTTAGACCTTTTGTAACCGGTGATGTATGCAGTCCCTTCCCCAAGGCCTACTTTCCGCAAACCCCCTCCCTTACACTGGCGGCTGGGATGAGCATAGATAAGAGTAGCCGAAACACAACCCAGAAACAAAGGCGGACATATTTAGGGCCTCCATGGCGCTTACACATTCAGCATCAAGTCAAAAAGGTTTCCACAAACAACTTATTAACCAGTTTAAAACAGTCGTCCTCTTGAGAGCCAGACAAAATGACCCCCAGCCCATCTATATACAACTTAACCTATGACCTAATCCTCGCGTTATTAACTTAGAACAAATATGTATGTCATCCTCTTTTTCACTAAGAACATCCTGTTATTTCCTTAGTTGTAAGATTTACTCAACCTCGCTATGATGGGGGTAATTCTGCAAGAATTTTTCCGAAAAACTTGTTCTTATACACTTTTCAAAGCATCTTATCACAAAGAGCTTCCCAGTGTAAAAATTCGTTTTTCTGATCTCATGTTGTCGTTTGGACCTTTACATGAAGACACGAAAAGCGACAGGACAGAGATGCCTGCCTGGCGATCAGAAGGTATCTCGGGCCTCTCTCCTTCCCTCCCTGGCCGACACCGTCCATCCTTCAGGGATCCCTGGACTGGCGGGAGCCGGCCTCCGGCACATGACCAACACTTCCCCACATAGCACCGTGTAGACATCGCTACGGGAAAGTTCCCCGGAAACCTAGACTCCTTTCCTAGTGCGTGAATGCCTTCCTCTGTTGACACAGTCCTGTTCTCTCCACACTGTTCCCTGCGCTCCAGACGCCTCTGGATGTTTTCTCATTCCTCAAAGAAGCCAGCGTTTTCCTTCCTCGGGGATTTTGCATGTGCACTCGTTGGCTCTCCTTTCCTCCCCAAACCATTTTTATGATCGAGTCTTTGAATAGGTCCTGGCTACGCTCTCATCTCAGGGGCCTGTGCAATTCTTTTCCTTGTCTCACAACCTAAATTCTAAAGGACAAGTCATTCTGCCCTTCAGACACCTGACAGACGGTGGCGGAGAGCCAGGATAACCATAATCAAAGCTACCTTCCAGAAGACAGAGTATGCAGGTCACACATCAGTCTATGGCATCTGTCAAATCGCAGTGGACTGGTTTCTGGAAGACTCCCGGCCCCATTAGCGCATCTGTGCCCTTCATCAAAACTCCTTTGTTATTGCCGCCTGTGGCTCTGGCTGTGCGCGGCAGCTAATTCTTCTTTGCCCATCACCTCACTTAGCCCACAGAATCCAAGGGCACTCCCCGGGGTGTTGTTTTGGGGACCTGATAGCCTTTGAGTCCTGCTGGTTCGGGTTTATGGACTTGGGGATTACTTTAGGGATTACGAGCCACAAGCAGTTGCAAATCAGGCTTGAAGCTGCTTGGGCAAAATTCCTTCAAGAATTTTGCAGGCCCTGGTCTGATTGATTTCAGCGTTTCAGATGCAATTAATTATAACAAAAGATTTTTACTAGACCTCACCGCTCAGGCCTTAAACTTGGTTTCTGAACTCAGTTTTCTATCTTTCTCTCTCTGTCTGTCTGTCTGAGTCAAACTTGCTACTGTTTGGGTCATTAAAACAATAGGTTGGAATGGAAAGGCCACACCCTTAATCTGAGTTTTCCCAGTAGGCAAACTTTCAGCTCCTATTAATAGTGACCACTTTATAGCCTGCTTTAATTTGGTGACTAAAACAGGGTTTTTCTTTTTCTTTTTTTTAAATTTTTTAATGTTTTATTTATTTCTAGGAGAGAGAGAGAGCGTGAGCAGGGGAGGGTCAGAGAGAGAGGGAGTCACAGACTGAAACAGGCTCCAGGCTCTGAGCTGGCAGTCAGCACAGAGCCCGACGCGGGGCTCGAACCCACGAACCGCGAGATCATGACCAAAGCGAAAGTCGGACGCTTAACCGACTAAGCCACCCAGGCGCCCCAAAAAACAGGGTTTTTCTTATAAAGTTCCAAGTCATATGGATCTCAATCAACCTATATTAACCTATATTATTATATGTTACCATCCTTTGAAAGTACATTTTATGAGAGTGGGAGATTTTTCTCCGGTTTGTATATTGGTTTATACCAATTGCTTAGAACAATGGCTTATACAAAGGAAACATAAAATGTGTATTTGTTGACTAAATGAATGAACAAATAGATATGTAATCTGTAATTTATTAAAACATCATGCGGTACATGGATACATTCATACGTAACAATATTACAAAATATATCCTGGAATAATAAATAGCAGCTTTGGGAGTGATTACCAGCATGCAAGATGGGGGAAGAAAGGATCTAGGGAGATTGAGCTTTATCTGTATTTTATTATTTCCAATGTATTGAAAATTCCAATTCTCAAAGCTACTATTTCAATGTACTAAAAATGCATTTAAAGGAAACATGGAGAAATGTGAACATACATACAATGTGTTGACACCTGGTTATTTCGCGTATTATTTTCTTTTTTTTCCCCCTGAGATATTCCCAATTTAACCATTTGCAGCTGTATTATTCATAGTTAATGGCCAAGACTGTCCCTAATTAAAGTATACAACTTGATAAGCTCTGACGTACGAATCCACTTGTAAAACTGTCACTGCAACCGAGATAATGAACATTTACGTCAGCTGCGAAAGTTAGCTCATGCCCTTTTTAAAATGTCATTTTCAACAATGTTAAAATAATTTGAAGTAGCAAAAAAGGAAGTCATAGGTATATGAAAAGCTCTGGAAACACACCTCACTGAACATCTGTACCAACGCACCAGGGCTGAGTAGCAGAGCTGCTCTAGCTTCGCATAACAGGGGCCCTGATGGGCTGTGTGGGGCGGGGACACAGAGCATGACAGCTTATTGGATCACTTTCTTCTCTTCATTTAATTTGTCACTGTTTTCCCTCATTTGATCTGCTGCCCTGTCTGCAAATAGGATGGGTAACTACATCTTAATCACCCCATTTGGAGAAAATTACAGACTGGACCTTCCCCCCAAAACTCTACTCTTCTGATTCTGGATTTAGTTCTCATAGAATTCCTCACTGTGTTGGCTCTTTGAGGCATTTTAGACACATATAATTTCTCCATCCGGCATTTGCTTAGCTCGGTTTTCCCTCAAACAGAAGATGAGACAGGTCTGTGATTAGGAAACTGAGGCAGAGGGAAGTCTGGAAGGTGTTCAGGGGCATGAGTGATGGACTCAGTGTTGCCGGGCTCTCTCTGTGTCCCCATGAGAGTTCGTGTTCCCATCCCCAGACGTGCGTGTGATGTACGGCTGACACGCTCTCCCAAGCATCTCACCCAAAGTAGTGGAAGAGAAAGACTAGATAGAGATACACAGTGCAGTTGAGGTAAGGTCCTATATGCCTACAGCTTTGGCATGGCAGCAATGGCCAGTAAAAAGAGTTGCCCAGGCTACAAATATTGTCCACAAAGGGTTTTAAGCTCCCTTACGAATGTAATTCTACTTCATTTATTCCATAAACAAATGCAGGTTGGACATTTTACTAAATGACAATGTCATCTTTCTATCATCTTCTAGAAACTAGTATTATTTTGTTAAAAGGCATTCAATATTTAGATTACTCTAGCTCAAATCATTCCTTCTCACATGAAAATAATCAAGTCTAGCTAATATAATTCTTCCTATTATGTGGCAAAATATCCGTTTATGAAACTAGTCATTAATTAGTTTGATTAATTATAGTTAATTATATTGTCAACTGCGAAAAGAGGCTGAGCTAAAATAAAAACAAAAGCATTTATCTGGGGTGTCAGAATCGCAATTCGAGAACACAGATTTGAGCAGCAACCCCAACACTAACCCCGCTTCCCAGGAGTAAAACTCAAGGGTTTTTTAAAGACAAAAGTGAATCCTTTATATGATGTTTACAAACAATTTTGATTGGAGATGGTGACAGAAAACTAATGGGCTGCATATAATTAGTTAGTAAGTCTGTCACTAAATACAATCTCTTGCTGAAGTGAATTACAGGTGCTTAGGCTGAGTCCTTGAGGTTATTTGCAGTTTGGTCCTCTTCCAAAGTTCATAGTTCTGTTTGTTGCACACGTGTGTGAGGCCTAGCTCTTCAGTGGCCTCCTGACTCCATTTTAAAACCATTCCACCTAAGTGGCCCATTTATTTCACTTTCCACAATATTAAAATATTTATAAAATATTAGGCGATTAGAGTTTCACTAAATAAAACACTTTGTAACACTCACTCACCATCAATAAGGAATCCTAGAGCAAAAAGTAAACAGGTCAATCGATTTTTCCAGAGACAATAGGAGTATAACAATCATACTAATGTTGTTGAACATCTCTGCACTGTTTAATTTGTACTGTTGCAAGAACTTTACACGGATTAACTCATTTAATACTACTAATAACATATGAGTTAAGTTGGGTCAGTATCATTATTTTCAGGATAAGTAAGCTGAGGTACAGAATGATTGGTAACTAACATTTTAGGGGAAAAATGAATGAAATGGAATATTTTATAAACCATTACACCCTCTTTTTTTTTTTTCCTTCTTTCTGGTGGTTAGATGGTGGACACAGGAGCCCATCTGTCTAGTGGCTCAATTAGTATCCTAACTCTGCCCTTTACTAGCTCTGTAACGTTAGGCAAGTTACTATTCATTTCTTTAAAAGTAGTATTAAAAATTGTGCATGAACATAATTAACATTTTATGAAAAAACATTTCCCAAAACAAAGAAATTAGAAAGCTGACATTGTTTTACAGTCTTTGCAAATATGCTTAATGTCAGCTTCATGGAAGAAAGCTGTAATCTTCTATTGTCTTCTGTACCCAATTTTTTGTGATATTACATGTTGTTGGCCTCTAGAAAAGCCCACTGTACCCATGGAAGAGAATGAGCAAAAAGGCAACTAACGAACATCTCACAGTTATCATAAAAATAACCTTGACTTCGTGAGTGCTGAGAGTGTTTCAGAAACCATGGGGGTCCCCAGGACTGGCTCAGAGTAGTGATGCCAGAACACCCATATATAGTCACCTTAGACAATTCACTCAGAAGTACAATTCCCCAGAGGAAAACCATCAAACAATTCATAAGATTTTCCAGAACAAACACAACAACTGATGATCAGCTACACTTCTAGTTTTCTAGCGACTTTGGTTTATTTATCCCTATGTGTTGAAACATCTTATGAAGACAATATGGGTCATCTAGGTTTCAAAACTTAATCTAGAAGATTATATTTCTAAAAGGAAATAATCTTCTTAGATGATTTCATCTCAATTCCATCTTTTGTAGCGATATTGAGCTACAAAACAAGAAAGTTCCCAATGCTCTCAGAATTCCGTAATTCTTGGCTTACCAATAAAAAACCCACAAACCCCCCAAAACTTAGCTATTTCTCTTGCTGAGGAACAGAAGGGATGTGGGTGTCAGGATTCCGTGTCTCATCCTACTTGTACAATGGTTCATTAGGTTGTACGTATGAGAACCAATTAAATACTTATTATTAAAGGTCAACAGCCGGGTACAAGCTAGAGATTCATTTTTCTGCTCTTTAGATGAACATAAAGAGCATCATTTATAAGCTCATATTATTATCCAAGTACCAAATATTCTTTGAAAATCTAGCTTATTTTCGTTTCTAACAAGATAAAATATTCATTTAGTTTTTTCTGTATATGCTTATTTCTTTTAAAGTGTTTAACATTTTAGAGTAAAAACATTTTCCAAACTAGCCTGTTTAGAGGTCATGGCTGTCTTGGTTATTAGTAGCAGCCAGCGTCTCCACCCTTAATTTTCAACCTTTGTGACTGGAAAGAAATTAAACTTAGCATTTTTAATTCAATGAATATATTATTAAATTGTATTCATCAGTTGATTCCCTTTATTGTGGCTGAATTCCCTTTAGTTCTGATTGGTTTTAAGCCCAGAGACCGCTCTCAGTGCTGTTTTGTCAGTGTTCTGGAAAGACAGAGTCTTGCTCTGCTTTCCATCATCATCAACACCCTACAGAACCAACTCTACATTAAAGCAAATTATACTTGTATAGTCTCAATTCCACTTAATATCCCTGTCATTTTTGTCTCAATTCCACTTAACATCCTGCAATTCATTAATTCTCCTATAGGGTCCTAGACCATATCCCTTCTTTCTTCATCTCCTAACTTTCTGTAAACATTCTTAAGTCATCCCATTGGAAAAATGGATGGAATGAGTGTTCAAAGATGAGCATCTCATATGCTGAGCAGCTCACAGACTGAGCCACACCACATCTTCCCCCATCCTTCCTATCTCCTTTTTTCATATTCTTAACTGCCAATAGGTTTCCAAGATTTAAAAAAATCCCGTTTTAAAATTATAATTAAAAGATTCAAGGAAGAAAAGATTATAAATGTAACTGTGAACTTTCAGAGATATGAGACAATTTTGTTTACCATTGATTTCTTTAGGAATTATTAACTTACAGTTGAAATAAAAGTTAGAAAATCCAAATAAATCAACAAATTCAGGATAAGCTGAAAACACTGTCAAGCAGTTGATGAAGCTTTATGGAGTGTTAGTGGGGTTTGTGGGGTCTGGAGCCAAAGACCAAGTAAGAATTCTTGAGATGCCTTCGATGCAAAATGGTGATTTTATTGAAGCACAGGGTCAGGACCCTCAGGCAGGAAGAGCTGCCCTGGGACCATGAGGAGAGACAAGTTTTACATTAAGGGGTTGGGGGAGGTAAAGGCCAAGGGAAGTTTCCAGTGAGACTTTCACATGCTAAAAAAGACTCCCAGGATCCTGGAGGCCTTGGTATTGTCAAGCTAAGGTTGTTTTTCCCTCTAGCAAAGTATTAACATTAAGACTGTAAGGAGTTCCTGGAGAAACATTTTACTCGGCCAGCCTCAAGTATTTGTCAACGGGCTGCAGGTTATAAGGAAATTGAGCTCTATCTGCCACTTCCTTAGGCCTTTGTCCTGCAGGACTCTGATCTCTATCAGTTAACCATTTGTCCCCCCCCCCTTCTTTGTTCTTGGGCAGCCAGGAGTTCAGGAGGAGTATCACACATATCCCATCTGGTTGGGGGGTGGCGGTGTTTGTGGGCTCTCAGCTTGCCTTCATGCTCTTTCATCAGCATGACCACCAATTAAAAAATAAGACAAAGGCAATTCTATAGACAAGTTCTTTTCAACCTTCAGAAAATAGTAGTACCGCCATATTTAAGCTGTCCTTGAGCATGGAAGATATCAATGGCTTCAAAATTTGTTGCTAGCGTAATGTCGATAGAAAAATATTTACATTGTAGTAAACTTCATAGGTTTTCAACCTATTTTGAAAAGTAGATACAAATCCATCGAATGTAATACGAGCAAATAAAAAACAGGACTGCCTTTGAAAAACTGCTACGTTCAAAGACACCTTGAAAACCTACGATTCATTATAGGAACGCAGGGATGATAACATTGTAAGAAATCTTTAAAGAACAAAATCTCTATTTTGATTCTGACACGGAATTTAGTAAAATGCCACCTATATTATTTTAGGTTGAAATAAATTTAATAAAATAGGAAGGAACGTATTCGTGCTGAAGTCACGGTCCCGCCCATCTGAGCCACCTGCCAGCCGGAGGCTTAGTAGCAAAGAGCTCACCTAGGACTCACGTTAGAGACACTGTTGCTGCGATTATTTCTGCTATTATTTATAAATAACAGAAAATAGTAATAGATGTTAATATCATCTCGCAATTTCCAGTTTATAGGCAGCATGCTAAGCATTTCCGTAGATTTGCTCAACGGCTACTCATTCAGCATCCCTGGTGTTGGTGCCGCGGATTCATCAGTTCAGAAAGGAGAAATGGAAATCACAGCTCTGCAGAGTCGACATCAGGCCTATTAGGGAGTTATTATGCAGCGACCACATTTTACAGCTGAAGAGGCAGGCTTGAAGAGGCTAATTAATTTCCTCATAGTTACGCAGTCAGTGGCAGGATGGACTCAAACCCAAGGCAATTTCACTCCAGAGTCCAATCTCTTGGCTCTCCCCCTCCATTCTGTTTCCTCCATTCTTTGCAAATTTCTAGTACATTCTGCAATCAAGGAAAGAAGAACAGGTTTAAGCGTTATAAAGCAGCCCCAGAAAGTAAGGGTGTGACCTTTAAACCTCACTTCATATCCTCCCTTGGGAGAAAAGGAAAACAAAAAGACCCTGAATTTCCCAGAGGGCCTGGCGGTGGGACAAATCAAAGAACGCAACATTTGCAGGGGGATGTTTCTCCAGGAAAGATTACCCCCTTACCAACTCTATTACTTGAGTCCCAAGAAAGACTTCTAGATGGCCACATCTGACAATATTTTTTAGGTCTTAGTAAGAGGACATTTTCCTTGGGAGAAAGAAGTATAGTTTATCTCCAGTTCTCTACTCTTCCCTGCCTTTGAATCCATTTCCTTTGAAGCAGATGTTGCTGTGAACTTTCTTTCCCTTTGACCAAGAAGTTCCAGGCCAGGCTGGTGATGAAGGAACACATTTTCTCTAATGGTACTCATGCTCCAAGGGTCAGTTTTAGGGTCAATACTGCCTCTGGCTTGAGCTAAAGACTTGGGTGGCAGAATCCATCCCAGATAGATCACTGATGGACACGCAATGGCCAGGTCCCAATAACAGAGAAGAGTATGGGCTGAGTCTTCTTACTTGCGTATATGGTTCACTTTTCAAACTTTCAGAGATAAATGGAGAACGAGGGGCACCTGGTGGCTCAGTCGGTTAAGCGCCTGACTTGAGCTCAGGTCATGATCTCATGATCTGTGGGTTTTGACTCTGTGCTTACAGCTCAGAGCCTGGAGGTTGCTTCGCATTTTGTGTGTTCCTCTCTCTGCCCCTCTTCCACTCATGCTCTGTCTGTCTCTCTTTCTCTCTCTCTCTCTCAAATAATAAATGAACACTAAAAAATGGAGAACTATGGACAGGATTCTGATCTTGTTGAGGTGCTCTGTATAAATATTATCATTATGTCAACCCATTTGTTTATAAAAAATGGATGATCCCAGCTCCATATCGTCAATTGCTTCATATTGCCCACAGAATTATTTTCCACATCCTTAGTCTGATGTGTGTGGCCATTCCTCGTCTGGTGTTGACCCGCCTTTAATTTATTTCCTTCTGTAACGTTAATTCACCAAAAAATGGATTTATTTTTGTTTCTCTACCATGTCTAATGTATACCGAATTTTGTTTCTTTGCTTAAATCGTCATCTGGATTTGTTGTGTTCATTATTCATTCCTTTTCATCTCATTCTGCCAGTTCTCCAACTTTTAACACTCTGAGAATCAAACGGGAAGGGCTCATGCTCTGTTTTCCCCAACTTCAAAAATTTCGTTTGCTATCTAACCATGCATTTTCTACATCTACCTGTATTCCCAGAGTGTGAGGCAGTGCCTTGAATATATTAGGGGCTCAAAGTTTCTTATTAAAATAATTAGTGCATACGTGTATGGTGTTGCGTGAAATCTGAAATTGATAAATATAAGTTGTGAAGAGTGTTTCCTATAAATGCCCAGAAGCTACTCTCACATTTAGACAAAGAACAATTCATTGTGGTGGTAACAGTTTCAGAGACAGAGATTTCTGTTTATTTGAGTGATCCAGACAGTCACAGAAAACTCATCCTTTAAAGACCAAAGTGATGAGATATCAAAGAAAAATAAATGCCACTCGTCCAGAAGGTGGCTGAATTTAAAAGTTCGGGTTGCCAAGCAGAATGTGGTATTTTCACAGAAATTTCACCAACCATGTCCTTCAGGATGCACGCCACTAATTAGGCATCTGTGAGCACCTTATGGTTGATGAATTAAGCAAAAAACAACTTTCCTTTCTTAAGGAAAATACACCCACAACTTTCAAAGAGAAATTATCCACCTCTAAAGAGTTCAAGACTGTCCCAGTAATGAATTTCATTTCTCCTATTTAAGCTGCTGAAGATTGTTAATGTTTCTGTGCGTGATTAAAACCCATTGTAATGAGTAACGATACTTAACATTTACTAAATGCCTCAGCATGAGAACGAACCCTTCACACTGTTAGATGGTTGCAGGTATTAATTTTACAAGGTCCCAAAGCTAGTACATGACAGATCTGGGGTATGAACCCAGGCAATCTATTTCCAGATTCTGTGCACTTGACCACCTAACTATATTATTCAACAAAAAGAGGCTACATTCATGCAACAGAAAATTTAGGGCAGAGCGATGAATCACACATCTGGACATCAAATTACCATCGAGAGTTTAAAGAAAACGTATTATACCTAAAACCAGTAGTGCCCAATGAGCTGCAAACACTAAATAGGTGACTAATAAAATTTCAGTAAGCAAGACAGTTGTTTTTTTTTTTTAATGTAGGGAGTATAATATTTTATGAAATACAATAGCGAATATTTGGAGTTCTTATATTTTGTATTAGGAAATGATTATTCAATAACGCTTGGGATTTGAGACAATCGGAAGGATCAAAGAAGGGATATTAAATATGTTATTGGGTACTTATAATATACAGAACGCCAAGCTGAGTGTTTTATACACAATTTTACCTAATCCTTCCCAAACCTTAAGAGCTAGTTATTACATTGCAGCCATATTTTACACAAATGTTATGGTTTAAAACACTTTCATTGAGTTAGGACATTTGACATGCAACAGCACAAACCGTAATGAACACTTCAAAGATCTTGATAAAATGAGTACAATCCATGTAGCCAGCAGCCACATGAGGAAATGAAACGTTAACTACCTATCATTAGATAATCTTCTGGTGCCCCTTAGTAAACGTCTGCCTGTGAATGTCACGATCTTGTTTTTCAGCAGCACAGGTGAGCTTTCCCTTTTTAAAAAGATTTTATATCAACGGCATCATTTTTTATACTCATGCATTACATAGTTTGCTTACCATGAAGTTAAGTGCTCCTCCATATTTTTATGGTTACTCATGGGTTCACTGTTTCTTGTCTAAGACCATTCCATCGTATGAATTCGCTTTACTTCATTTGTTCATTCTTACATTGGTGAATCATTTAGTTGTTTTTAGTTTGGGGCTATGATGAATCACACTGCTGTGAGCACTGTTATACACATTTTATTGCATATGTGTGAGCACGTGTCAGGGAGAGCACACACCTAGCCCTGGCATTGCTGACTTATATGGCTTATGTCTGGCTCAGATTGGTAGGTTTTTGACAACTAGTCTAGCAAAGTGACTGTATCAACTTACAGTCCCACCATCTGTGTATGGGACTTCCCACGTGTTCCACATCTTTCTCAAATGTCTACCACTTTCCGTCTTGTTCTCAAGGATTGTGTCTTATACGGACAACATTCCTTGCTTAGGGTCAGATGTTGGGTGACAGAGTCTTTGAACGGTAGAGTTTCCATTGAGGTTTCTCTATAGACTTTCCCTTGGCAGTTATGTGGTGGGACCCCACGGACCGGCAGGTGCATTCTTCAGATGTCATTTTCCCCTCAATTCAAATATGCTGCCAACCTGTTGCCAGGCAAATCTGTTAAAAAGTCGGTGAGTTCTGCCTTATTTAATTGGTTCTAGTTTCTGAATTTATTTTATTATTGGAGAACTTGTTAATCCTGCACCATTTGGTAAATACTCTTGCCATTTCCCTAGTGAAGGCTTCTGTCATTTGTTTTCTTCTTACTGTATGTTTGTCTATTTGTATTGCCTGGTCTTATGTATTTTGATTTTTCCTTGAAGGTCTTGAGTGTGTTGCTTCTATACAGTAGTGTTCCATAAGGAACAAATGACAGCCTCTAAATCTGTTCAAGCCAAGTCCAGGAACTACTTAAGCCTGTTAAACAGATAATCAGTGATTACACAACAGTGATCATCCAGAGGCTGGGTTGGAACTCCCATAAAATCTATGATTATTTTTCCTTTTCTCTCTGGTTGCCTCAAAGATTTCCTGCTTATCATCAGTTTTCAACATTTTGAGTACCATGGATGTTAACCAACTTAGGATTCTCAAATCTTCTTTTCACTGTGATTTGATGTTGTTTATTACATTTGAAAATTATCAGCTGTTATAGCTTCAGATCCTTCTTATCCATTCATTTTTTTCCCCCACTTCTTTCTCCTCAGATTTCAACTTACATGCATGTTTAATCATTTGATATTTGTCCGACAGCTCACGAACACTCTGCCTTTTCCCTCTCTTATTTTCTTTTTAGTTAGTACTTAGCTTTGGACAATTCCTATAGATCAATTTTTACCTCCACTCCACTCATACTTTTATCAGTGTGATGTTAGCTATGTGTGCAGCAAGTATTGGAAAGCATTTTTTTTCTGTTACTATATATATTTTTTCATTTTTACATAATCCATTTGACTCTTATCGTTTCAATCCTTCTGCTCAAATCTGTTAAGGTATGTTGTCACTTGTTTCACTACAGTGTTTCACATCCTATTCATAGTTATTTTAAACGTACGTGTTTCTAAGACCTGAGTCATCATCCAGTCTAGTTTTGTTGATCGCTTTCTCTTCTTACAGTGGATTCTTGTTGTTATTGTTTCCTCTCTAAGCGTGCATTATAGAATTGACCTGATTTAAAGCTGCGTGATACTTCAGGTCATTTTAGCCTAAGCGGAAGTCACCTCTGTATGAAAAGTGTACCCTACGAACGGGCTGAGCTGAGTTTTCAACTCAGAGCCAGTTGTGATGGATATGGTCCCCATGCCTGAAGGGTCCTGACTTTTCTCCTTGACACACTTAGAGAGATGAGTACTTCTCTCTGCATTTTAGGAGTTTTCAACAAAGCTTTTTAGGCTATCACCCCTGACAGCTTTGGGATGCAGTAAATGTCTTGAAAGGTAAAGTGGCCATGTTTCTTTTGGCCTCGTTTGCCATTCCAATACCCAGATACTGCAAATGTTGTGTGTGTTTCTCTGTCCTTCAGCACCAGCTTTCATCTCGAAGTGAGACACGCATTGCAGCCACCTGCTCCTGCCCAGAATTGTCAAATACCCACGAGGGCAGATTAGTTGCAAAATATCAGCTTAATCCTACAAAGTCTCTCTTCTTTGGATTTTTAGATCCTCTTGTTCTTGTTATTTTAGCTACTTTCTGACGCCTTTACACAAATAAGTTTTCAAATTTTGGTCAGTGGAAATATTGGTCTGCCGTTAAATACTCAAGTCTCTCTTGAAGAGGAAACTATAGTGCTAGTTTGAAATAGGGTGACATTAATGGTTTCATTTTTATGAGAGAATTGTCAGTCATAATTTCATCCCCCAAATTTTAAAGTCTTATTAAATCATAATTCATAAGTTGATATGTCTTCCTTGGAAGTTGTAATTTGTGTTTATATCTTTACAATATTGTTGTCCTTTTTTCACTATTCAACGTAAATTACTTGGAGACCAGCTTTTTATTTGCATCAAACCTTTTGTCAAGATTTTTTTAATGATAGCTATTAGTATTTAAGTTATTTCAATCTGTACGAAATGTCATATAAATGTTTTCATTGCTTATAATTCTAGTATTAAAATATGTGCTCCAGAGTCGATATCACTGCAACAGAACTGTATGTGATAATATGCAACATAATGGCCAAACAACCTCCATATTATTTTTTACTCTTGTTTTCTAACAGTAAAGTTAAAAGTCTATTAATGATAATGTCAAGAAAATAGACAGAAGCATTAAAGTAAGATATGTAGCACCTTGATACATTTTTGCACTCCATTGATTTTCTTATTTACAACAAACTTATTCCTTCTGAAAGACCAGTAGAGAGCTACATGCAATTTGAATCACATAATATTTTTAGAAACATGCATACTGGAGAGAACAGTAACTTACATGTTTTCTTTCTTTTAGAGGTAAGAAACATAAAGCTTATTGAAACTAAATAACTTGCTCCAAACACCTAGCTATCATATGACAGATCTATTTGACTTCAACATCCATACTTTTCATCATTACGATGTACCAGGTTTCTAGTCATGTTCATGGCTATGCTCCATTGGTTTATGGAGCAGAAATTTACTGAGCAGCTACAAAGTTCCAGAAGCTATGATGTAGCTGGGGATACAAAGATGACGAAGACACATTTTCTGCCTGTATTGAGCCAAGAGGCTATTAGAGATATTCAGGGTCTAATAAGATGTCAAGATTTGATACTGTTCAAAGGACCATTAAATAAAAAGAGGGATCATTGGATTTTTTCCCAGAAATTATTCTTTGGGACTTGGAAACCAACCAACACTGTTGCAAAGTGGAAAGTTGTTACATTTATGTAATGATTAAAGGTATTTAAAAGATTAAACATATCACTGGTAGTTTTTAGGATGAAAATGAATTATTTTCTAGAATATTAGCAAAAGTATTTTCCACTTCAATTTATTTTTTTATCACACCAAATCCAGGTCCTTTACACTGAATTCATGTCAAAACATTTGGAATTCATTCAGTATACATTCAAACTCTGTGCATGAGTTCCTTCCTTTTCTTCCAGGAATGCATTTTATGTTTTGTCCATCCATAAAATAGCTATCCGTCTTTCAAGACTCAATCCAGAGGTCATTTCCAGGAAGACTTTGACTCAATCCCATATGATTTCCATCGAAACACAACTGAATCTTTGCTGTTTTAGCATATCTACCATGTTATTGCACTAATTGGTTTTCAAGTTTCTCTGTATAAGTAAGTGTGAAAGAGCCATGAGGGAAGGGGCAATATCTCTTTCGTTTGGATATTTCTCCACACATAGTACAGTTACATTTCTCATAGGAGGAAATTGGTATTTTTAAGAGTAAATTATTTCTGTTCTAGGTATATATCTTGGAAATCCTTTTCCACATTTCTCTAAGTTTATTATGTTAATATATAACATTAGAAGACCTGCACAGAAATGTCACAGTAGCATTGTATATGGCTTGAATGGAACCAGTATAAATTTACAGTAAGGAGAGAATTGATAAATACATTTTGGTAGAGTCATACAATAGAATTCTGTGCACCACAAGGAACTGGATTAGGTATAGATGAGTCAACAGGATAAAAATAGCAAACATAGGGGCGCCTGGGTGGCTTAGTCGGTTAAGCGTCTGACTTTCACTTAGGTCATGATCTCGCGGTTCGTGGGTTCGAGCCCCGCGTCGGGCTCTGTGCTGACTGCCAGCTCAGAGCCTGGAGCCTGTTTCAGTCTGTGAGTCCCTCTCTCTCTGACCCTCCCCTGCTCACGCTGTTTCTCTCTCTCTCCTAGAAATAAATAAAACATTAAAAAAAATAGCAAACATAATGGTAAACACCAAAAGCAAGGAATGGAAAATAAAAACCAGACAATATCACATATATGAAGTATAAACACTTTTATACACTTATGGTAGAACTATAGTGTGGGAATGATAAATCCCAACAACAGGTAGTACTTACCTCTGAGTGTTTCATGGACAAGTGGCTGGAGGTGTCTGTGTTCTAAAGAGTGAAAACAGAAGAGCACACCTGGCAGGTGGGTATGTAGGCATTTGTTACCTTTTATAGCTTTGCAATTCTTTTCATGAACACTTCCTAATACAGTTTGTAAAAGATCCACTATTTATTATGAACTTAACTGGGAAACCCAAAACCTAGCAATAATTTAATTCTCCTTCTCCATCCCTTTTTCTTTATGATAAAGGAATACTAGTAAATGAATATGTGTAGCAACAATTTATCAAGTTTCTCTTTATCCTGCATTTCTTTGGCCATCCTTATTCAGCCATGAGACCAGGATTAAGAAAAGAGGGTACTAAGACATACAGAAAGACAGACAGTATAAACACTGCACCTCTTTTTCCTAAAAAAAGGCAAAATTTTAAGTATATTTATTTTGAGAGAGAGATTGTACAAGTAGGGGAGGGGCAGAGAGAGAGAATCCCAAGCAGGCCCCGCACTGACAGCGCTGTCAGTAGGGAGCCTGGTGTAAGGCTCAAACTCATGAACCGTGAGATCGTGACTTGAGCTGAAGTCCAAACCTTAACCGAGTGAGCCACCCAGGCCCCTGAAGACTGTATCTTCTAGCCCAGGGGTTCAGGGCAATGCAATTTGGGCTGTAGAAGTTGTAAGGAGGGAAAAGAGAAAGACACAGAAAAAATACAGGACAAAACACTCAATTCCAGGTTTTCCCTTTCCAGGGTTTAACTAGGTAATAAATATGTCCATTATACTAGGCAAGGGGAAACTATCAGAATGAACAGCTCCCTCAAATCATGTTTAGGATTCCGGGAGTTTTTTAGACTGTCTACAGTGTCAATCTTCAGCCATGGGACTAGAAGAATGAGAGAAGAGGGGTTGTCTGGGTGGCTCAGTCGGTTGGGCGTCCGACTTTGGCTCAGGTCATGATCTCACGGTTTGTGGATTCGAGCCCCGAGTCGGGCTCTGTGCTGAGAGCTCAGAGCCTGGAGCCTGCTTCAGATTCTGTGTCTCCCTCTCTCTCTGTCCCTCCCTTTCTCATGCTGCCTCTCTCTCTCTCTCAGAAATAAATAAAACATTTTTTAAAAATTAAAAAAAAAAAAAAAGAAAAACGAAAGAAGGGATAACAAACCCACAGAGAAAATCAGAAAAAATGGAGCTGCTCTTTCTGGTCTGGGGAGACTGGATACAGACTTAACATATTGATTTTAAGATAATTAATGCCTTTGCTGTGTTGAGGCTTCTAACCCATGAACATATGTATGTACATTTATTTAGGTCTTATTTCCATTCACCAGAATCGTGTAGTGTTCAGCATATAAATGTGGAATAAGTTTTGATGGATATATGACTTCATTATTTTATTTTGTGAATGATTGAAAATGGTACTGTGGTTTTAATCTCCGTGTACATGTATTCATTACTAGCTTATAAAAATACATTTGATGTTTTCTCCCTGAGTAAAATAAACTTCATAAAATAAATTCGGATACATACTCTCTTCTATTCGGGGGGAAGGCATTGTGTAGAATTGGTGTTAATCCTTCTTTAAGCATTTGATCGAATTCTCCAGTGAAATTTTCCAAGAATGAATATTTCTTTTTGAGAGTTTTAAAATTATGAATTGAATTTCCTTAATAGTTTTTGGATTACTAAGATTATCTGTTTCATATTAGGTGGCAACTTGAAGTGGTTTGTGTATTTCAGGAACTGGTCTGTTTAATGTGACTTGACAAATTTATAGATGCAGAACTGTGTACAGTACTATATTTTTTCATCCTTTTGAGGTCTTTAGTGATAGCCATTGTTTCACTCCTGGTGTTAGAAATTGTGTCTCCTTTCTGTTTTTTCTTGTGTCAGTGTTGTTAGAGGTTTGCCAATCTGATTCATCTTTTCAAGGAGCCAGCTCTGTTTCATTGAATTTCTCTATTTTCAATTTTATTGATTTTCCTTCTATATTTATTATTTCCTTCCTTTTGCTTGCTTTGTGTTTATTTTGCTCTTCTTATTTTAGGTTCTTGAGGTGAAAGCTTAGATTATTGATTTGAGACCCTGTTTTCCTAATGTACTCATTTTGTGTTATAAATGGCCTCAGCACTACCTTGCCATACACATTTTCATATACTGCGTTTCCTTCTCGTTCATTTCAATGTGTTATTTTTTCTTGAGATTTTCTCTTTTACCTATGGTATATTTAGATGTATGTTGTTTGGTTCCCTGTATCTGATGCTTTTCTCTTAACTTTCTGTTATTGATTTTTAGATTGATTCCATCCTGGTCAGAGAAAACACATGGCGTGATTTATTTAAGTTTACATTTAAATTTTAATTTGTTGATGTTTGTGTATATCCCAGGACATGTTCTGTTTTGGTACATGATTCATGGGCACTTAAAAACAATGTGCTTTCTGCTTGTTTTTGATGGAGTTTTCTTTAAATGCTGATTAGATCCTTTTGGTTGATAGTGTTGTTGAGTTCATGTACATCCTTGCAGGTTTTCTGTCCGGTTTTTCTATCAATTGCTGAAAGATGGTTGTTCATGGTGCTAACTATAATTGTAGATTTGTCGATATTTTGGCACATACACATTTAGGATTACTTTATCTTCTTCATGTGTCAACTGCTTTGTTATTATTTATAACTTTTTCTTTGCTCTTAAATCTACTTTATCTGATATTAACATAGCCACTTCTTTATTTTGATAAATATTTACATGATGTATTTTTCATTTCTACTTTCAACTTACCTATATCATCATATATCAAGTGATTTCTTGTATATGGCAGATAGTTGAGTTGTTTTCTTTATTGTAGTCTGCCAATCTCTGTCATTTAATCTGTACATTTGGATCATTTACATTTATTGTGATTATTAATACGGTAATTCTCAAGTCTGCCATTTTGTTTTATTTTTGTTCTCTCTGTTTATTATTTTATTACTTGCTGTTTTCTTTTTCCTGGCTTTATGTGGGTTCCTTGAGCCATGTTTAGAATCCTATTTTAATTTTTCTATAAGGTTTGGAGTGTATTTTCCTATAAAGTTCATTTTGTAGTTGTTCTAGATATTGCAGTATACACAAACAGCTTATCACAGTCTATTGGTACCATTATTTTATAATATAAGTGCTAGAAGGGAAGTGTAAAAATTGTGGTGAGCAGAAATTATTTTTAAAATGAGTGTCTGAGAATTTAATAGAATTAAAGAAAGTATGAGTGATCAGATTGAGAAGTCCATTAAATTTACAGCAATACAACTAAAGCCACTCTCAGGCACACCTTGATAAAAATGCAGAGCATACAAAACAAACACACAGTCTGAAAGGCATCTGAGAGAAAGGACTTCTGGGGGAACAATTTTGAGCTCGATGGACATTTCATCAACAGGGGCATACGCATTAAGAGGATAGAGCACACAGTTCAAGTGCTGAGGAAACATAACTGTCAATCTAGAAATCAATACCCAGCCAAATTATAATTAAAGAGTGAGGGTGAGGTAAGGACATTGAAAAACATAGAGGTGAAGAAAGCCTTGTGTGTTAAGGTTACAGCAACTATCATTTAGATTGTGTAGAAGAAATTTCTAAGGGATGAACCTAGTGAAGTTGGGAGAGTTAAATAAAACCTTAGGTATTTAGACATAAGACCTTTCAACTATCTTGTTTATGAACACAATGAAATATGCATTATTATTTGAAAAGAAGTATCCCTTCACCTTTATTTAAGTTGCCATCTAACACTTTTTAAATCTTCAATTTAAATACTGGCAAAGTTATTCCTGGAAGACTGTCCCTATTGTCATTTCAAAGTGAAACTGTTATGAGACTATGTTAAATGTGTGTAATGTATTCTTAATACCATAAGGACTTTAGAATGTTCAAAAACAGTGAAGACACTGCAGTTTGACCATACTTCAGAGCTAACACATTAGCATCTTACTGTTTCAGGAATGCTGACAGAAGGCATGGTACTTCTGGGTCACAGGAAGCATACAGAAGGAAATAATTTTTGCAAGTTTCCCTTGCCTCCAGGTCCCAAGAGGATGACAAAATATACTGTACACCTATAATCAGTGGGCTGATGAATGCCAAAGTTAGGATATCCTCTGCCTTCGAAAGAGGCTGCTGGGATGCCTGCCTAACCTTTGGCCTGGAGGGAGGCATTATTTTTCCTGGTCAAGAAATCTACTCTCTGCATTGGAGAGAGATAGTCTCCACCATCCAAGGCTATCTGCTATACAAATATTAAACTGATGATTTGGGACAAAAGCTTGTCAATGTCTCTCTGTGAAATGTGGTCTTTCCGATCTTCATGATCTGGTCCATGCCTACTTCTGCAGATTATCTTATCATCAGCTGTCATTCAACACGTGTGGAATACATACCTACTTGAAATTCCCTAAAAAAACCGTGCTCTTATTTACCGAGTTTACAGAATCATACTTGTGCTTTCTATAGCTTATCTCTGATATCTTTCACAATGCAGCCAAGAGTCACTACCTTAAAAGATGGATGAGACGTCCAAGGTTTTAAGAGATTCAACTACATCCTTAAATGGCTGGAGCATGAGACCCTGTTCACAAGTCCCTATCCATTGCCGACTCCCTCTTGGCTCCTTTATTTAATTAATCCCTACTCACACTTTAAGTTTCAGCTTACATGCCATTTCCTTAGGGACTCTTTGAATCACTAGGCCAGTGAATTATGCCTCTACTGAGCCTCCATCAAACCCTCCTGCACAGGGCATCATAGTGTTTTCTTCATTTTAATCTTCTTGAAGGCAGGAGAAATGTTTGGTTCACCTTTGAACACTTGTGCCTTATGTTCTATTGATCATAGTAAGCATTTTATAAACATTTGCTGGCTGATGGGGCACTTGGGTGGCTTGGGTCATGATGTCATTGCTTGAGAGTTTGAGTCCCGCTTCGGGCCCTCTGCTGTCGGCACGAAGGCATGAAGGGGTGTGCCTTAGATCCTCAGTCTCCCTCTCTCTCTGCCCCTCCCCTGCTCGTTCTTTCTCTCTCTTTCTCTCTCCCTGTCTCTCAAAAACAAATAAAGGCTAGAGGTTTGCTGGTAAAAGGTGTACATGTTACCCCATACTTAGTTTTTGATGAATCTTCAATTCCTCTTTAGGAGAGAGGACCCTTGGATTGTCCTTCTTTAAGGTAACACATAACATAGCACAGAGGTTGTATTGACAGAAATACCTACACAAATGTGCCATGTAACACAAAATGAACTGAATGGCTTTGATTTAAATATATATTTGTGGTATTATTGAATCTCCAGTCTGAGGCTTTGTGAATAGAGAACCAGGATATATTTGGCTCACTATATATATATATACATATTTAAATATAATCATTATTATCACAAGATTTTTGTGTCATTAAAAATGAAAGCACTTGATTTCCCTGAGGAATTATATTCCATTTAGTGTTGTTTCTTTTATTTCTTTATGTTCACATATTATCTCTGGGAAGATTCAAGAAATTCTAAATACTGAGCAAACAAAGACTCATGAGTTTGTTTTATTTCTATTTTTTCACTTTCTAGGCTATGGGTGCAATCGGTGCTTTTCAAGTTACTGTAAAGGTTTGGCTTTACCTTCTGTAATGTGGGTGACGAAGAGAATTGTACATACAGTTTCGATTAAGCCTGGTTTAAATAAAACCTGTCGAAATCCACTGCAGTACTAGCTCCAATAGTGAAACAGGTCTTTTGATGTTAAATTGGCAATATCTTCAAAAATCCGTCAAACATTCTTTATCCTAAAGTTATGGCCTAATTTTAATTTTTATGCACACAGGGGAGGCTAACAGAATTGGTGCAGCCTTACACAGATTCTGGAGTTCACCTCCTTTTTCTTTCTTTCTTTCTTTTTTTTAAGTATCCATGTGTCATATGATGTTGACATTGCAGTTCGTTAGAAAGTGTCAGTCGGCCTTGGGGTTGTCCATATGTGTGCGTGTGTGATCAAGACAAATAGGATTCTAAGTACACAGATGCTAGGGCCAGAGTGTTTGGGTCCAGCTACTTAGCTGCTGATCGACTTTATAAAAATTTCTTGAAATTGTTCCAGATGACTTGGTTCTTTTCTTTTTTAAATGGAAAACAACAATAATATTTGTCATATATATAATATATATATATATGCATGCGTGCATATACATATACACATATAATATATATACTAAAACTATACCCAGGTAGAACATAATAAATATTAGAAATATTATTTATTATCATTAAAGCATATGATGCACATCTATATCAAGAAGAACACATAGAGAGAAAACAAAACATTCCTTTTAGCTCTTCAACCAGCTTTCTGTCCCGTGTAGTAACACAGCAACAGTTCTCCGTGTTATTTCTCAAGGCCTTCCCTCAGACCAATGTCCTGTCTCATGGCTGAAACTTTGAATGGAAAAATCAGACAGTTGGCTTATTATTGCAGGTTGGCATCCTCCCTTTGGTTGAGGCAGCATGCATAACCTGGAGAGAGGTAGAAGGGCGGGGCGGGGGGGGGGGGGACTGGAAAGAGAAACCCAAATCAAATAATGTTGTAGAATCAAGATCAACCAACTCCACTTCTGCTCTTGATATCACTTCTTCCAGAGTCATCTCCCACGTGTTTGGAAAGAGTCCCTAATGCTCTCCCTTTTCCATTAGGAGGTCCATCAGCTCTTAGCTGTCATCATATTTACATTAGTTCAATGACGCACTTTCAAAATGCCCAGCTGATAGATTCAACTCTCAGTAGAGCTGAGACGTGTTAATTTGATTCTGGTGATTGCTGGTTGGCCCGCGTCTTTCCTTTGGCATTCAGGTGGCTCTCAGGCCATACTAGGGATCTCAGTCTCAGAAGACTTCAATTTTTCATCTTGCAATCATGCTGAAGTGATTCAGAACTGTAACAATTTTCCTCTTTCGTGTGAGGTACCATTAACAGAGGCATTCAGTTTCTCCTCTGCCAGGAACTGAGGGTGGGATTAGTTGTATAGCGTATTCTATATGGCTTATACTTCAGGCTTCCATGAAACAAAGTCACCACTCAACAGAACTTTAAATTAGCATACTCAGGAAATCGAGAGCTCCCAATGCAATTAGCATACAGCTGCTAATTATCAAGTGAAATGCTACATTGAAGAGGGAAGGGAGTTTACTGCTGATTTGGGTGTTAACATGAAGAGATAATTATTCCAGCCACTTTACTTTGACATTTTGGTTATTAAACATATGTTTCTAATTTTTTAACACAAAATTTTGTTGGAAAAAAATGCACAAGGCAACTGTTTCTTAAAGTTCACATTAATATTATTCAGTGTGTTCACTTGAATTGTATATTGTGCTATATCTACCCTTGCAGACAGAAATATCTAAAAACTATTCTCTCATAAAAATTAATGATGGCTATTGTTAAGGTGCCTTATGAGTTACAAAATACTATATGTAGCACACACATAAATAAATAAATAACTCTCAATAATATCTTTATAACAGAACTGGTGTCTCCAAACAGGTGGCCAAGTATTTCATCCATTTCATTTTTCCCATTTATCACTTTAACACACACCACCTTTTGTCTTGGAACTTGAGTATTTCTCTTTTCAGTGTCCCTGCCTGGCTTTCCCAAAACAGCAAATGTTGTCCAACAATTTCTAGGGTTTATTCTATGAAAAGGAAAATAGACTTATTTCCAATGTATGCTTTTAGAGAAAATTTAAAGTCTGATCAAGTTGAGGGCTGCCTTTGCTCCATTCTGCCCCCTTACCTTGTGGTTGACAGTCATCCATAATGGACCTTCCCTCACTGCAGCTAGGCGTTTGGTTAGACACACTCTTGTGCTGGCTCCACATGTATCCCAGAGCCACCCCTGTCCTTTTCATTTTCACGTGGTCGGCTGCGGTTCACAGTCTCACGGGCCTCCAAGGGGTGGGATTGAAATGTGGACAATATTGTAAAAAGAAATAATGGTCCATGTTAGGTCGGTGTAGTTGGGATATAAAGTATAAGAATGTATGTGGCAATAGATGATCCTAAATCGATGAGAGATTTCACATCATGACAGATTCTTCTAAGCCATGGATAGTCTTTGAGGAATAGGGGAAGCTTGAAATGTTTTAAAGAGTGGAGTAGCACTTTCAATTTTTACTTAATGAAGGTAATGCAAACCGCTGGGTGGATAATAGATGAGAAAAGGATAGACTACAGTAAAAGTTCCAGACAGGATGCTAGTGCAGTAATTCATGTGAAAGGTAATGATGGAGAAAGAGATGGGTTTGGGCAGATGGGTAAATGCTGTTCACTGAAGTAGAGACCATGAGAGAAAGAGTAAGTTATTTTTCTCAATAAAATGAATGTATAGAATCTTTCCTTATTGAGTCATGGACAAGAAAGCAACAAATCTCGTATCTATGCACAGTTATGGGATTTTTAGTCTAGCATGATTAAGTATTCTCTTTGCAATGGCAATTTGTAGTACAATTGAATCCTTATATTCAATAAATTATTTCAATATATTCCAATTATATGTTTGATCTTCAAAACAAGTCAATAAGGTCAACTGCACATTCTGTTCTCATGTTTTACAAATATCTTCACTTTGCCTTTGAGGGAACCATCTGGGGCAGGTTACTTTGCATGCTCCAAATCACATATCCAGTAAACACCAGCATGCCAAATTGGGTTCTGGGATTAGAACCCAATTTTTGGATACAAAAGATTCTATGCTTTGTGATCTCTTATATCACATAGCCTCTCAGAAGCAGGAGGCCTGCCCAAAGGTCACATATTTTCTGACTCCATCAAATAATTAGATGGTCCTATGTAAAGCCTCACATTTGACATTGACATCAATCCAGTGTTTTACTATGTTTCATTCCAAAACCTGTATCCATTTTAATCTTTATATAAAAATGTAACTGTGTTAATATTCCATAGAAAAGACTTTTAATTGTACCAATTATTCTCAATGGGACTGAGGAGAAAAAAATAAATCTCAAAATGTTTCCAAAATATGGAGAAAAGAATAAAAGCTGATAGGACTCAGTGACAGCATAAGTAAAGTTAATGGAGGAAGTATAAGAGTACATATGAGTTCAATATTTCTCACAAAACACAGAGATGGGATGCCATTGGCAAAAACAGGGGAGCTGGGAGGCAGGGCTCCTGTTACAGGTGGATGGTGCATTTGATTTTATACATGTGAAAATATATGGAATCGAAAGTGCTAAAGAAACATTAAATGAAAAGATGACTAGAATTAAAGACATTTGATTCAACCACACAAAGAGAAAAGAAAGATTTATCAAGTGACCTAACATCAAGTATCATATCAATCACTCCATTTTGTTTTATTCAAGTTTATTTTCACAGTGACCTTATAGATGGTTACTACTATCTTATTTTCAAAGATAACAGTATTAAGGATAATAATAACAATGTGCATTATAGGTTACACTATTCTTAGCATTTGTTATTAATGCCCTAATACTTAAGACAGCTTCAGATATAGGTTCAATTGTAATCTCATTTTATAGATGAGGATACTTAGGCACACACAGATCTAAGTTCTTGCCCAACATTACCCACCAGTGAATGCTTTACACAAGATTCAAAAATTCAGGTTTTAAGGCCTCTTCACTTACGCAATGGGCTTAACTACCTTTTTATCATAAAGGTGCTAAAGTGATGATTGTAGTGGCTTCGTGACTGGTGAAAAATAATGTCTCTATGCACAGGACAGTCATGACTAAAAGCTAGTCTTCTTAGATGTAAGTTTCCTTGTTTTCTTCACTCCTTCATGCTTGCTCGTAAAAACACTTTAACATAGAAAATCAATATGGTCATGCACATGGACATGTACTGAAAGGAAATGCTATAGTAGAAAGGGCAGCACCTTGTAGAGAGTTAAGATAAAAAGAATAAGAGGGTCACCAAAGGAAAAGAAAGAATAGCTAAGAAGTAATGAGCGATCCAGGAACATAGCCTTGTCAAGAATAAATGAAGAAAGTTCCCTGCAGAGAGAGTAAGTAGAAAACGGTTGTGAAAGTCAGACAGACAGTACAGTGTCTCAGACTGAGCACGTGCAGTGCGCTGCTGTATTCTAGAGACGGAGCCGTCTCAGGAGCGCCAGGCTTATGCAAACATCAAACCACAACATGAAATGTGAGCGTTTCCCTGCTCCAGATCCTTCCAAGCTCTGAACACTAATTTTAGAAAAGTAAAGATATCTTTGACTTTTAAAGTTTTTATGATTTGTCAGAAAACAAAAGGATCGCGGAATCGAGGAAACAATAAAATAAGCAGAAGCTACATTCTCTGTACTTATTCAACAGTTACCCATTATCTTTACCAACTGCAAATAGAACTATTATGGATGTTAATGTAACTGCAGCGTTTAAATCATACCTCTGATGACACTATTTTTAGAATGAAGACCTTTTAGAACACTTTTTCCCCCTTTTATTCTAGCTCCTCGAACATCACTACCGAAAGTGGCAATTACTGTCATCAGTTAATTGAATTGATCTAGTCATGGGGGTTATAGCACACTCAGGAGAGGGCTGAATTGCCTGCCAACATGAGCCTCAGAGGTGGTGTCTCAAGTTGTGGGTTGAGAAGGATTTCTGTGATCATCTTCCAGTTCAGAAAGAAAATAAAATGTTAATTGATTAGTGGCATCATTTAAAGCAGAGTCAAGAAAGGGTGGGTATATAAGGGTCACGAATATGCCGTTCTAAGATTAGGTACTGCTATGGACTGAATGTTTGTGTCCCCCCAAATTCACCTGTTGAAGTTCTGCTCTTTAATGTCATGGTATTTGGAGGTGGGGCCTTTGGGAGGTGATCACCATTAGATCAGGTCATGAGAGCAGGCCCTCTTGGTGGGATTAGTACCTTTATAAAAAGAAGAGCCCCAAGACCTGTCTCTGTCTCCTTCTGCATGCTCACACAAAGGGTAGGCCATGTGAGGCTAGAGGAAGTTCAATGGCAATGGCAACCAACATGTGGGTCAACATCTGGCCATGCCAGACACGGCATCTGGCGGCACCTTAGTCTTGGACTCCCCAGCTTCCAAGACTGCAGGAAACAAATGTTTGTTGTTAAGTTGCCCAGGATATGGTATTTTATTAGAGCAGCCCAACCTGACCAAATCAGGTACTTAGGGCCTGAAGATGAATAACAATAGCTTCCTTCTAAGTCTAATTAAAGAATTCTTCAATGTAAAATGGAAGGCAGCGGGTGAAGCTCTGTAGAGTTTAGCTGACTGAGACCTGGTTGCCAGAAGATCTACCCCATAGCCACAACAGATCTGAGTAGACAAACGGTCTGGACAGTGGAGTGAGGGTGAATCACAGGACTGGGAGATTGGTAATATGCAAGTAGAATTACTGAGCTGATTCCTGATGAGAAGGTGGACATCCCCAGTCCAGTTAGGAGGGCACCTGACACATAGGTTCCAAGTAGGGAAGCAACTTTTTATAGATCAGAAAAAAAGTTTGAATATATGGTACATTCATTAAAAAATTAAATCCAAAGAATCGTGCTAATAAAAATAATTGCAAGGAAAACTATTATTATAAATATTAATATTAGCTAATTTATATTAGTATTTACAGCATAACAGGTGTGGAGTTAACTCTCATAATTGTCACATAAGTTGACAATTATGTGATGCTTGCTACGTGCCTGGCTCCACTGTAACAGACATCAGTGACTCAATGTGAACAGATAAGAACTATAGTTCCTCTACCTTTCTCTGAGTCTACTCTGATATTGTTTATTTCATTTAAAATTTTTAAATGTTTATTTATTTTTGAGACAGAGACAGAGTGTGAGCAGGGGAGGGGCAGAGAAAGAGGGCGACAGAATCTGAAGCAGGCTCCAAGCTCTGAGCTGTCAGCACACAGCCTGATGCTGGGCTCAAACTCACGAACTCCAAGATCATGACCTGAGCTGAAGTCAAATGTTTAACTGACTGAGCCACCCAGGTGCCCCAGCTCTGACACTGTTTAAAAGATCAATCTAACCAGAAAGTTCATCAACTTCCTCAGTGGAGCCACAAAGTTCACTCAGCCCGTGGTAGAAATAATCCTACAATTTTCAATTTTTTCTGAAGTTCAAGGTGTGCCAAAGCCTATCAATATCTATATTGATATCTATACTTTGGGACGGTTAGCTCAGAAGGAAGAAAAGAAGGCATATAAACTGCTAAGTTAGCATATGCTGTGCATAGTTTTCTAATTAGATTTATTTTTTCCTCTGGGCATCTTAAATGGCAAAGTGCTCTCTGCACAGCGATTTCAAGAGTAGGTTCTAAATATTATACATGTTGAGTTCAGATAGACTATCCAGAGACATTTAATCTTTAAATAATTCTTGATAATTTGAATTTTCTTTCTTTATTTAAAACTTTCCTCCCTATTGCAACATGATATCTGAGAAACAAAGGCTGAAATGTGTATTCAGCTTCACTTAAAAACCTTATTAGTGCTTCTGCAAAATATCTTGTGAAATGAGCTGGAAACCACAGTCAGAAATGAAATCCTAGGAAGAAAGTAACTGTTCTAATTGGCATTATTTTCATTTGAAATCGTTTATTTGGATTTTGATAATAAGAAGAAAATGAAATGGATAGAAGTTCTAAAAAGTTGTCTGCATTTCCTTTTTAAAAATGGTAAAAGATTTGCCACTTGTTCTCATCATTTAATACGTATTTCTAGATCTAAAGGAGGCAGAGGGTGTGTAAAGAAGGAGAAAGGGCCATGTGGAAAATGAGAGGTTGAAGCAAGGCAACAGGACAGAGACCCAAAGCCTGGCAAATGTGTTTTCCAGAAAGGACGGCCTGATGAAGGCAGTGAGGGAAAGAGGTGCTGACCTACCTTTGGAAACGGATGGAGTCTATGAAACAAAAGACAAAAGGAATTGCACAAAAACAATCCTCTCTAGTTGGTACAGTTTCTGCAGGAATATAGGTTAATAATTCTGAAGCAACCATACTTGTGTACTGACGCTGAACAATTCAATAAATTCATAGTGTGGTGGGAGCTGGGTTTCTCACCATTGGAGTCAAAATTAGAGATGAGCAAAGGAGGGAGGTTAGAATGATCCATGTGATGATGCACTAGTGTTGAGGACATCAGCATGGACTTGGGTTGAGCTTAACAGACACAGATGATCACATCCACAAATGCACACGGTTATGTGACCGTGTAGGGCTTCCTGTGTATACACATTTGTGTATTATTTCTCCTGCTGACGGAGTCTACAACCAATGACATGCTGTGACTTAAATTACTTCTGATCCCCCCTTCCCTAAGTTTCAACATGTGCTGTGTTTGATTTGCATAAACATTTTTGTTTAATTTCAGTGTAGCATTTATCTGAAAAAATCGCATCGATGCAGTTTAATTTTTGGATCACAAAAGACTTCTTATAATGTTACCGTCCCTTTTCAGTGCCAAAATGTATATCAGGATTTAGAAAAATGTCTTTGAGATATAAATACAACCTCTGCATCTTGTACGCCATGAGTTTAATGTGCGTGTGTGGTGTGTGTATGTGTGAGTGTATGTGAGTGTGTGTGTGTTTGTGTGTGTGTGTGTGTGAGAGAGAGAGAGAGAGGGAGAGAGAGAGAGAGAGTTTAATGGACCTGTTTGCATTTACAGGGTTCAGTCTGTGAATGGCTCAATCCAGAGGCTTTCATTACTCTTGCAGTGTTGATTGAACGATGAATCAATGTACAATAAAACTCAACACCTTCTAGAGTGATTGGTCTGGGATGATTAAACCCCGAAACATGCCGAAGTAAGCTGTCGTCTCTTTAATAAGTAATCATATCTACACAACCTAGATAAAGGCTGGAGGAAATGCAATTTCAATTGTAGCCCAACAGCTCTGGAGACCATGGAAATCTCCCGTGAGTGTTTATACATTAGTAAACATAAAGGAGAGAGCCACTCTTACGCTGCCAGTAATCTCACAATATAGACGAAGTCTTTGTAGAGAGACTTCTATCCTGTTTCCTGTCTTTGGACAGAAAAAGAAAGAAAATATTTTAAGACAGAATTCAGTATTGCCACATCTCGCATGCGTCGCCTCCCCTTAGTCTGCATTTACCTAAAATATCTCACGGTGTTGTTTGCTTTAAAATGAGCATGTTATTAGTATTTCTTCTCTGAATATACTTATCTTCAAGCCTGCAGCCCACTCCTATGTAACTTGGCAATTACAGTCCTCTTATGTCGGCCCAATAGTGAGAAGATATTCACAAACGTAAGCTGCTTTCAGTCCATAGGATTCAAATGTAATTAGAATGTGGAAGATGGCTTGGAGTGTGACTTTTTAAGGGGAAATTACGGTATGAGATAGAGGAGAATTTCGCTCCCTAATTAATTGGTCCCGTTTCTGAGACAAAGAATTCTGAATGCCGTGAGACAGACAACTATCAAGAAATATTTTCCATAAAAATCCCTTTTTTAAAAATCTATTCAAGCTAATGAAAAACAATCGTCAATGATTTTGCAGCCTCTGAGGTTCTTGGAGCTATTTCAAAAGTACAGGCGAAGAGAGACTCCCCTAATCTTTCCTCCATCTTTGTTTTATTTATTTATTTATTTTTAAATGTTTTATTTATTTCTAGGAGAGAGAGAGACAGCGTGAGCAAGGGAGGGTCAGAGAGAGAGGGAGTCACAGACTCTGAAGCTCCAGGCTCTGAGCTGGCAGTCAGCACAGAGCCCGACGCGGCTCGAACCCATGAACCTCGAGATCATGACCTAAGTGAAAGTCGGACTCTTAACCGACTAAGCCACCCAGGCGTCCCCCTCCATCTTTGTTTTAACAAGTACATTTAAAAAAACTCTCATTGACAGTCAAACTCTAAGTGCCTGGCATGAGCCCCCATTCCCACTGGAGACAAGGTAAATCAGTCTCATCTTTAAAATGATTGTACTGATACTGACATCTTCTAATTCCAATGATTTCTGTCTCATTTGGGGTCCTTTAGTGCACAGTCATAATGAAGATATGAATCAATGATTCATATGAAGAAGATATTCAATGAAGAGATTCATATTCAATGAAGATAGAGAATCAACAGTTTCTCTAGAGATAAAGCAAGTATAAAGATGTTTGAAGAACTATTACTCTTGTTTCAGTTGCCTTTGCTTCTGTAACTTAAATATTATTCTTTCCTGGATAATGGGACAGCCCATCTCTAACACACCCTCATGAATGTTTCTCAAACCATCCTTTTCCCCAGATAAGGCACTGGCTGCCACACGGTATATACTAAAGATACTGTTTGGCTTACAAGGTAAAGTTTTCCAGAAATTCCCTGAACCCATATTTCAATTAACCCAGGAATCTATATAAAGCTGGGCTGAGAGACAAACATGAAAAAAATGCTAACAATAAGTTTCTCCTAACTTAGCTGGGCTTTAGACTTTATTTACTTAAGCCAATCCCCGGGTCATTATTTCATCATCCTCTCTGAAACCAGTCACTGGTTTAAATTGCCTACTGAGACTTGGTCACAAATGCCCACCTAACAGGTTCACAACAGTTAGATTAGACTCCAACATTGCAAGGTCTGCTTTAGACCTGTCTTTAACAGAGACAATAAACCTATAAGAATGCGCTGTTCTCCTTAAAAGTTATTAGTGAATTGCATTCTAAATCAAAAGTAATTGACAGACCAGAGGTCATTGTTAGAAAATTTATCTACACATTGCGAAACAAAAGAAGAGAAATGCAAAGGGCTTTGACAAAGACTTAAAAACATCAGAAGCATAAAATGGTCAGGATACTAAATTTCTATTTCTCCATCGCTGGGTTTTTTTTTTTTTTTTTTTGGTTTACAAATAAAAGTATAAAACTATGACTTCATAATTTTATAATAAAACTATAAAATCCCCTTCGTTCTGTTTCCTTAGGACAAAATCTAAAATTCTTGCTTACAGATCCTTACATGTTCCATACGTAACTATGTCATCCTTCTATAAATGTCCTGTCCCATACAGTGTTATCTCTGACAGTGGAACATATTCATGGGTCCAATAACAACAATTTCTTGGGAGTTAGCGTTGAAAGAAATCTAGCTCCCTACCACTCTCTCCAGGATCCACAATGTAGGCTATTACTTGTTAAGACTACTACCGAGTAATAGGGGCCTGGGACACGAACGTGTTAAAACACCACACCCTTCACTTCCCTTATGGATAGGCAGTCATTTTTCTTAACTCATTTCTCCCTGGGTTGCTGCAAGGCTTTAGTTAATTTCTAGAGTTCTGAAATAGTTGATTTTGACAACATGTGCCAGTTTTTTTCATTGCTTTTATGGACGAGTACATGTTCAGAGGTCCGTACTCTGTCCTGGATGAAATTCTTACCACACCAGGAGCTAGCTGCCAGCTGGGGTAGGGGGTGCGACAACTTCCACTTTTGCTAGTTTCTTAATATGTTGCTTTCCCATAATGGTTTTCTCAACCCAACACACGCCTCTGTAAATAGTCTCTTTTACAAATTATTCTTGTTTAAATCCTTTTGAATGTGTCAACTCTTTCTAAGGGAACCATGATCGATATATAGTAGTAAAATTCAATAGAACCCAAACATTTCAAATAACAAATATCTACAAGACAGACTGCTAAATTCTAGACTGCTTTTAAAGAAAGCCACGATAGATTTTCGATGACAACATAATTTTGTAACTTTGCCTTCTGATAAAATATTTCTTTTAAAACCACTTTGCTTTAGATATAATCCATTCAGCAGGCTTTTACTTTCCTTTGAGAAATTGCCACAGATTTAAAAAATAAACATACCAAAACAAATGAAGGATGACATGTATTTCTGTAGTTATTATGAAGATTAATATTTCTCATTAGTATTTTGAAGGAAATATCTATAAATACTTGGGGAGTGCCAATTGTAAATGTTATTCTAATTTCCTCAAGCTTTTTTACATTTGTGATATAATATTTAGATAATAAATATTGTTTTATTTTTCTTAATTGAATACTGTTTATGTACCGAGACATTTTGCTGGGGATTTAATTTAGATGAGATAAATTTTTTTGAAAGAAGCAGATTTTTATGTAAAAAAAAGCTTGAAAAGATTTTTAATTGCTACACTGTGTGTAAATGCTATTATAATGGAATTCTGGTTCAACAAATACAGAAGAGATATATGGTACTTAAACGCCTTTTAAATAAAGTAAATTGTTTCACATTATAATAATTTAAACATAATAGTATAGATATGTGGAATAATAATATGCAGTTTTTCTCTCGGTGACCTTAATTAAGTCATTCATTTTATTTCACTGTGTCTCAACTTTTCATCTGAAGTAACAATAAGTCATATACTTCATATATGTCATCCTAAATTATGGTATCAACTTTTTGAATACTTTGAAATGATTGTAGATTCACAGAAAGTTGCAAATAGAGTGCATGGAGGCCCTATACCCTTGGCAAAATTTCCTCAAATATTTGCATCTTATATAATTACAGTCGCATATCAAAACCAGGAACGTTATGATGGTACAATGCATGAGTAGAGTTGTATGCCAGTTTATCATATGTGTAGATTTGTGTAACCACCACCCATTCAAGATTTGGAACTCTGTCACCAGCAAGATGACAGAGCACTCTATCTCTGTGTCTCACCCGCCTCGCCCTTCCCCTGCCCCTCACCACACCTAACACTTAGCAGTGGTAAACCTATTTCCCATGTCTTTAATCTTTTTTTATTTTTATTTTTATTTATTTCTAGGAGAGAGAGAGAGACAGCGTGAGCAGGGGAGGGTCAGAGAGAGAGGGAGACACAGACTCTGAAATAGGCTCCAGGCTCTGAGCTGGCAGTCAGCACAGAGCCCGATGCGGGGCTCGAACCCACAAACCGCGAGATCATGACCCAAGCGAAAGTCGAACGCTTAACCGACTAAGCCATCCAGGCGCCCCTCCCATGTCTTTAGTCTTGTCCTCTTCTGAATATTATACAATTGGAATCATACTGTATATTATCTTTTGAAACTGACATTTTTCACTCAGTGTAATGGCCTAGACATCCATCCAAGTCGTGTGTTTCCATAGTTGATTCTCTTTTATTGCTGGGTGGTATTCCACGGTATGGATATACCCCAGTTGGTTTAACAATTTACCTAAAAAGGAACATTTTGTTGTTTCTAGTTTTGGACTATTGCAAATAAAGCTGCCAATTGGTTTCATGTACAGTTTATTGTGCAAATGTAAGTTTCCCTTCCTTGGGATAAATGTCCAAGAATGCAATGGGTTGTATGATGTGTGTGTGTGTGTGTGTGTGTGTGTGTGTTTTAACTTCAAGCTATCGTCCAGAATATTTATGTCATTTTGTGTTCCCACCAGCTGTATATGAGAGAGCCACTTTCCCTCCATCATTGTCACTAGTTTTTATTTTAGATGTTCTAATATGTCTGCAGTGATGTTTCATTCTGGTCTTCGTTTGCATGTTATTAATGACCAATGATTTTGAACATTTTAGCCTGCTTATTTTTAACCCATATATTCTCTCATCATAAATTCTGAATGGTCTTGCCCATATCAACAAAAATCTTGCTAGGACTTTGACAGAAATTGTGTTAAATCTTCACATCAAGTTTGAGAACATTAGCATTTCACTGTTTAGTTTTCTGATCTATAAAACACATTCTTTGGATGCGCCATCTTAAAGCATTACAAGTGCAACATTTGAAAATACATTCATTCCCTCATTTTCAAGACAGTCATTTGACTTTTCCGTTGTGACTTTCTGTGTCTCCTCTACTGTCCCTATGATGACAGGATAAATATAAATGCAAAAGGGGAAAACCCAAGGACCAGAAATCTAAAAAAGATTTGCAGATGAGATTTGAGTTAGGAAAAGGTTGGTCTGCCTACTTGGTACAAGTTTTTTTTTTTTTTTAAAGTCTTTGTGTGACTCAAATGGGCTCAATACCCTAGGAAGTCTCCTAAAAACCCACAGATTAAAAATGATAGGTATGAAGGTTGAATCAAGGATAGTCTATCAGGGAACAAAAGTCTTCAACAAACACAATAAATATTTCTGGGCAAAGCCTGAAGTTTGCAATTTTTATTTGAAATTAGGGGTATTGTTTTTTTTTTCTTAATACCATGTCTTATATTTGGCCTATTATCAAAAATATCATGAAAAAAATAGAAAATCTGCAAAGATCTATAGCTAGTAAGCAGATTGAATAATAATCTAAAACCTCCTGAAAAAATCTGCACCTGCTGGTTTCACTGGTGACATCTACCAAATATTTAAAAAATGGATACCGATTTTTCTCAAACTTTCCAAAATTTGAAAAGGAAGGAACTTTTCCTAATTTATTTTGTGGGGTCAACATTACTCTGATTCCAAAACCATATGAAGACACTACAAGCAACTACAGACCAATTCTCTTATAATATTAATGCAAAAATCCTCAACAAAATGCTAGTAAATGGAATTCAGCAACATATTACAAGGATTATACAATGTGACTAATAAGATTATCCCTGGAATGTGGGGTGTTTCAACATAAGAAAATAAATGAGTGTAATATGCCATATTATAATAGAATGAAGGGCAAAAAACACATCATCATCTTGACTGATGCAAAGAAAGTATTTGACAAATATAATATTTTTATGATAAAAACACTCAA
The DNA here is from genome assembly GCF_003009895.1 of Hyaena hyaena. Classification (NCBI taxonomy): domain Eukaryota; kingdom Metazoa; phylum Chordata; class Mammalia; order Carnivora; family Hyaenidae; genus Hyaena; species Hyaena hyaena. The sequence continues at coordinate 3,314,882 of NW_024080742.1, read as the reverse complement.
CAAACTGGAAGTAACAGGAAATATAATAAAAACTATATATGAAGAACCCACAGGTAGCATCATAATCAGTGATAAAAACAAAACAAAACAAAACAAAACTGAAAGCCTTACTTCTAGGGTCATGAACAAGGTAAGGGTAATCACTTTATGACTTCTGTTGAACATACTACTGGAAGTCTTAGAGCAATTAGACAAGAAAAGGTACTAAAAGACATCCAAATAAGAAGAAGTACAAATATCTCTATTTATAGATAGTATGATCTCATATATTAAAAAATGTTAAACAATCCACAAAAAGAACTGTTAGAACTAACAAATGCATTCAGCAAATTCACAGGATACAAAGCCAACTCCCAAAAATCAGTTGCACTTCCAAACTCTTAACAATGAACAATCTGAAAAGGAAATTACATAAACAATTCCATTTAAAATAGCATCAAAAGAATGAAATACTTAGGAATTAACATATCCCAGAAGATGAACACTTGTACAATAAAAACTTCAAAACATTGGTGAAAGAAATTTTAAAGCAATTTTTAAATATTTATTTATTTTTTGAGAGAGAGAGAAAGAGAGAAACACAAACAGGGCAGGGGCAGAGAGAGAGGGAGACACTGAATCTGAAGCAGGCTCCAGGCTCTGAGCTGTCAGCAGAGCCTGATGCGGGGCTCGAACTCACAGACTGTGAGATCATAACTTGAGTCAAAGTCAGAAGCTTAAACAACTGAGTCACCAAAGTGCCCCGGAGAAATTAAGGATGAGATAAATAAATTGAAACATATCTAATGTTCACATATTAAAAGATTTTAATGTTGTTAAGATGCCAATACTATTCAAAGGTATCTATAGGTTCAATGCAATTCTTATCAAATCCCACTGATGGTTTTCCAGAATTTAAAAAATCCCACCTTAATTCATGTGGAATCTCAAGGAACCCTGAACAGATAAGACAAGTTTAAAAAAAAAGAACAAAGCTAGAAGACTCACACATCCTGATTTCAAAACTTACGATGAAGCTACAGTGTTAGAGTATGGCACTGGCACAGACAGACATCTAGGCCAATGGACTAGAATGGAGAACCCAGGAATAAGCCCTTGCAGATATGGTGAAAAGATTTTTTACAAGAATGCCAAGGCACTTCATGGAGAAGGGACAGTGTTTGTAACAAATGGTGCAGGAATCATGAATATTCACATATATGATAATGGAGTTGGACCATACCTTATACCATATACAAAAATCAACTCAATATCAATGAAAGATATAACTGTAGCACCTAAACCAATAAAACTCTTAGAAGAAAACATAAAGCAACAATTAAATGAGATGACACATGTCATAAGTGTAGATGAGCCAGAGGTTGAAAATTGAGCTGTCATAGGTCAGAGTAGCCCGTTAAAGCAATAAACCAAAAATGAAGACATGAAGCCTTTAATCACTTGTGGCAGCGGTATCAGCAAGAGGCAAACACTGGAGAAAGCGCAGACTCCTCTTCGATTTTCCTTCTCCTAATGGTGCACCAATCAAGGTCATGTCAGGCGGATCAGCGTGGACACAAGGATTGATCTCACCGTTGGAGCCCTGAGCAAAAGTCTCCTGCAGTGTGATGAACCACGGGGTTGCAAGGGAAGAAAGTCAAGGGGCTAGGAATGGATAAGTACTGGTCCTGGTCAAAGTGGGGGGAAATGAGTTTGGGTTATTTTTTCAGAAAATTAATGGGGTACCTGGGTGGCTCAATCGGTTAAGCATCCGACTTCAGCTCAGGTCATGATCTCATGGTTCGTGGGTTCGAGCCCTGCGTCCGGCTCTGTGCTGACAGCTCAGAGCTTGGAGCCTTCTTCAGATTCTGTATCTCCCTCTCTCTCTGCCCTTCCCCCACTCATGCTCTGTTTCTCTCTGTCTCAATAATAAAATAAAACATTAAAAATTAATTAATAGTTTTGTCTTAACAGACAAACCTCGTGTAGATGAACCTTATTAATCAGGCCGAACAGAGATTCTCGATGCCCCTCAAACCATGTGCTTTCCAAGCCACCATCTTTGTTCTTAGTGGTTCCCAGGAGACTGGGGCATGCTCAGTCCTGTCAGGTCCCGAGGTGAAGTTAATCTCCACACACTCATCCAGACTCCGGAAGAATTGCTGATTGCCTGCCCCCATCAGCTCCCAGACAAGGTTAATTAGCTCCCTATCCCTTGGGTGGCAGCTGGGAAAATGTCTTCCAGGGAGACCCTGGGTACTCGGCATTTTCGCCTACTCCCCTGTGCTAAGCGCTGGCGGACAGCAGCGGAGAGTTCCCATGCCTCTTCAAGACCTGCTTCCTTGTTTCCTGTGGCGCTGGGGGACTCACAAATGCTGAGCCCCACTGGCATTTAGAGCTGGGTGATTTGGAAGCCGGCCTCTTCTGTGGCAGCCATAAAAGTTGGGGTGCTAGGTATATGGTTTAATCTTTTTCTCCTCAGTGAGAAACTGGGAGTTGGGGGTTCCCTCCCAACTGTGAGGTGCTGTGCTAAGGGGGAGGTTTATGGTACAAATGTTTTTTCTGTTCATTTCAATGTGTGTATTTTCTTAGTCTCCAGATATACCATTGTTTCTTCACTAGTTTCTGGACTTCTCTCAGGGGGAATAGATCTGTGTGTAGCTGTAGTGTAGTTGGTATGTGTGGGAAGAAGGAAAGTCAGGAGTTTCCTATCCCTCCGTCTTGCTGATGTCTCTCTGTCTTCCTCCAAAAACCTTCAACTGATTGGATAAGACCCACTCACATTATGGAAAATTGTATATTTTACCCAACTCAGCTGATTTAAATATTAATCATATCTTACAAAAAGTACGTTCACAGTACATCTCCTGGGATTTGTCCAAAAATCTGTATACAGTGGCTTAGCCAAATTAACACAAAATCAACCAGCACAGTGAACAAGTCTATGTTAGAACATTGTTTGTTAGTAGAACAATTTGTTCACTGCACAAGTTCACTGCATTTCCATCAACAAAGTAGTCAAATATACTGTCTGTTAAACATGGATGCACAGAGCAGAATATATGTATATTGATGAGCATGATGAATGTATAAGGAGAAAATGTTTCTTGTAATAATTGGAAGGTACCATCTTCATAACTGTGTTGTTATTAACTAAGTCAAATCACTGTGAGCCACCCATGAGCACCACTGGTGAGGTGGCATTGACACATGGCAAATCGTGCCAAACTGAGCACAGATACTGAGGAAATGAAGTAATTGCAATGTCAACTCTTCTTAGCCCAAGATTCTCAAGAGCGAAAATAATCATGTCCTTCTGCCTTTGTCAATTAGAGTGGCCTTCATACACGCAAGCCTTAGAAGTAGAGCTACCCGTATTCGATAGTACTTTAAGCTATTTCATGGTATTCACAAGTTACTGTTATTTTACAAGTTCTAGATGGAAATGTACTTTATAAAATAGCCTGGAACTCCTGCAGTTACCAAATGGAAGCCTTTGCTTGGCTGATTGTAGAAGCATCACGGTAAATCCCTGGACGTAGAAGGCTTTGCTTTTCTGGCCTTTCAGCTACAGTGGTGGGTACGGAGTTACTCTGAACTCTGTCCAGCCGCTGCTTGGACAGGCTGGCGAACACCCGCAGCCTTCCTCTGTCAGATGACTCACAGAATGAGCTGACAGTAATGAAGAGCCAAAGGGAGAGGAGACAAGGTCAGAGTTGTTCTGAGTGGACCCCACACACTTTTGATGTCATAACTCTAATGATACTTCAAACTCCTGCACTTCGTAGTTAATGTTTTTAATTATTAAATATTAGTATTTAATATTTAATTTAATATTCTAGTGTCTTTCTTGGTGGGCTTTCTCCTCAGCCTGGTCTCCTCTTCCTCCTAATTCTACAGGATACCTTAGAAATCCATAGACTGCTACTGGGTCCTTTATTTTATCTACATCACTTTGTGGCTGTGTTAGGTTCTCTATCTCTGTTTCTTTCTTCCTCCCTCCCTTCCTTCCTCTTTCCTTCTTTCTTTTATCCTTCCTTCCTTCCTTCCTTCCTTCCTTCCTTCCTTCCTTCCTTCCTTCCTTCCTTCTTTCCTTCCTTCCTTCCTTCAGTTCAACCTCACTCTACACACCTACACACACACACACACACACACACACACACACACACACACACTTCAGGGTGAGCTTTGTAAAAGAAAAAGGGACATCTACCAAGTGCTCAACCTGCTATCTTGAATCATGTAATTTCAGTTTTGACTTGCTCCCGTTACATTGCTTGTAACATGAATATATACTCTTCTTTTAAATTTTTATATTATTTTGAGAAAGAGAGGGAAAGCCAAAGACAGAGACAGAGCACAAGTAGGAGAAGGGCACAGAGACAGGGAGACACAGAATCCAAAGCAGGCTGCAGGCTCTGAGCTGTCAGTACAGAGCCCAATGTGGGGCTTGAACTCATGAACTGTGAGATCATGACCTGAGTCAAAGTTGGACACTTAACCAACTGAGCTACTCAGGAGCCCCAAGATTTTCTCTTTCGTATGGACCAAATCAAAGTCAATGAGCCAATCCATTTGTGCATTTATTGACCTATGAAAATTCTTTAGACACTATTAATAAAGTCTAGTCTCCTTTATGTTAGAATGAGTCTACATCACATAATGTGAACCTTGCCTGGGATTGAACAATATCACCTAAACACACGTGTAAATCAAAACAGCAAGAGAGAGAGAGCAAGAGAGGGAGAGGATGATTTTAGTAGTGGATGTGAGCTGCCACTGCTTGCTGATCCTAAACATCTGTCCATGGAGAATGATACCTCAAGACCAAAATGGTCAAGGCTTTTTGGTGAAGCCTAAGAAGGATGTGTGAATAGTTATAAGGGTTTCAGATTATTGGCAAGGAAGTGACATGTGCCATCAGGAAGGCAGATAAATAGGCTATACTGGCTTTATCTAGAAATGGAAGCGTGAAACAGGGGCCACGGAGAAACCTGGAGGAGAGTCGGGGCGACTGACACAATTATCCACAAGACCAGAAACCCTAATAATTTAAACCTTGAATTGGAACCTTTATAAATCAGATGATAGATTGTAAGCATTAAACCTTTGAAGACTTGGGGGTTTTGGGGTGCCTGGGTGGCTCAGGCACTTGAAATCCCTACCCTTTGTTTTGGCTCAGGTCATGATCTTGCAGTTTGCATGTTCGAGCCCTGCATCGGGCTCTGCTCTGACAGTGCAGAGTCCGCTTGGGATTCTCTCTCTCTCCCTCTCTCTGCACCTCCCCTGCTCTCTCTCTCTCTCAAGATAAATAAAAATTAAAAAATACATTTGAAGATTTTAATTGTGAATAGTAGTCTTCTAAGGAATCGCAAAACAACAATGTGTTTGTACGTTGACTACTCTATGTATATATTTACTGTACTGGGCGAAAGGAATCATAAAGTGTATACTGTGCTTCTGGGACAAACCTACAAGGATAATTTTAAACTTGGGCAGTTTTCCTGATATGTATCATTCATCCCCGGGCCTTATCATACCTTGACACCATTCTGGCTCACACAGTTAGCAGCTGTGTTCTTATGATGGACTGACAGGGAAACACTGGTATCTTCTGATTCTCCTGATAATGAATAATAAAAATTACTTTTAGGGAAGAGTTCCTATGGATTAGAGTAATTCTGTTCGGTACCAAATGATGCATGACTATTAATAAGTATAAATTGGAAACTTGCCTCTTTGTTAGTAATATTTTAAACCAAAGCTGTATGTGTCCCATGCCCAGCTGCGATCAATTAAGTCAGGTAATTTAAGTTTCACTTACAGACTAGTTCAATCTTTTTTATCGAAAAAATTTTTTAATGTTTTATTTATTTCTGAGAGAGAGAGGGAGACAATGTGAGCAGGGAAGGGTCAGAGAGAGAGGGAGACACAGAATCTGAAACAGGCTCCAGGCTCTGAGCTAGCTGTCAGCACAGAGCTCGACGTGGGGCTTGAAACCACGAACCGTGAGATCATTACTTGAGCCGAAGCCAGATGCTTGATGGACTGAGCCACCCAGGTGCCCCCAGACTAGTTCAGTCTTAATAGCTGATTTTGTGATTTCAAAGGGAGAATAAAAATTTAGCCCCCAGATGGTTCTTCGGTTTTTCTTCCTGACATATTTAAATTTTGCAAGACTTTTTAAAGGGGAGAGAAAAAGAAAAAAAAGCATTTTAGAAAATTAAAATGCTCAGTATTTTCTGATAGGTCAAGCCTTGTGTTTTGATATTTGTTCTATATCAACTATTCGTCTGCTGATTGTGATCATATTATAAAAGTATGCACCCCTTAAATCTATAGTAATTCTCTTAAGTTGTTATTTTACTTAAATATTTCTATCAATAGCTGGCCACAATAAGTTCTTCTGATATCTATACATACAGTGTCATTCACTGGTACTTGTAAGTTGATTTATGTTGCTCTTTTTGAGATATGAACCTCTTTTTATTTTACTTTATTTATTTTATTTATTTATTTATTTATTTATTTACAAATAGTTTACTGTCAAATTAGTTTCCACATAATCTTTTTATTTTATTTTAAATTGTTCTATCCTTTTATTTAAATATCCCAAACATAGTGGAACAGGCATACAGATATAGGGTCTTTTTTTTTTTTTAATAATGTTTTATTTATTTATCAGAGAGAGAGAGAGAGAGAGAGGCAGCATCAGCAGAGGAGGATCAGAGAGAGAGGGAGACACAGAATCAGAAGCAGGCTCCAGGCTCTGAGCTGTCAGCACAGAGCCTGACACGGGGCTCGAACCCATGAATCATGAGATCATATCCTGAGTTGAAGTTGGATGCTGATAGAACCTTGACCTACTGTTCATTGGAGCCCATGGAAACGTGTAGCCTCTAGTAAGACACAACACATGTATAAATAAATGTCATCCTAATTTAGGTCTCTTATTAAATTCTAGTGCCAAATAAAAGGATTTTATAAATCTTTTTCTTTCTTGGAAAGGGGTGGCACTCATTAAAAAGAATTGATAATTTCCAGCCCTCTGTTCTCATCTACTCCTCTATCATCAATTTCTTTGTAAGAGGACAATGAATGTGATTTTTAGCTTCTTCTATCAAATAACTCATTTTTCTAGGGTGCATGAATCTAAAATGCTTAAGTTAAAACTAGGTAAGGTATGCCTGATAGATTTGTAACTTCAGAGTGATCACAAGAAGGGACTGGAAGAGGGGATGGAAGTCTGTCTTGAGATCTTTCCTGCCGCTATTGTCTAAAAATGCAGATCCCTATTGAAATGAAGGGCAAGGGAGAAACCTAGGGTCGGAAATCTAAACAGCAGTGCCAGTATGCTAGTTAGATTATCAGATCTGTGGCCAGGCAATTTCTACTGATGTATTAAATGTCACCTGGGAAATAAGAATAAAACATAAGTCAATTCACATAATGAATCAGGTTTATTTAAAAATGGAGTCACTCACTTTTTTCTCAATTTTATTGCTGCATAAGTTTGCTTTTTAGTTTGATTTTACACGTTACGGTAAAAGGAATTGAAAGGATAATGAAAAATACACATTTAAGTACATATCGGTCGTAGATTAAGGTTAAAGGTCTGTAATGAACCATGGTTTATATGACTATGAAAATGCCCAATTTTATTAAAAAAAATAAGATCTAGAAGATATTCTAAACCCATGCACAGAAGAAAACTTTCATTAAAGTAGGAGTATGGTCAGAGATACACATACATTCATGACATTTAAGTTTACCCCAGTGAAATTTCATATAGGACAGATGCATCAAATTTATAGATAATTGCCTTTTTGCATCTAATTCCCCAACCATTGCCTTTTTAAACTTAGTCTCTGCAACCCAATCACTTCAGAATCCACAAAGATATAAATTCTCATCTATTAATGTGTAATCTATTGTGTATATGCTAAGTTTATAGGCAAAAAGTTGTGAATACAACAAAATACAAAATTCAATAACTACTTTCTTTGGAAATTAAAAGTGTTCCTGAATGAAGAATGCTATACACAACTACTGTCTTACAAAAGTATTACAGTGAAATTACATTCTCAATATTTATAAGAGCTCACAAAGCATAAGACATATATTCTCTCCCTTAGAAAAATATAATAGTACACATACGTCAAAAGACCAAAAGCTAATCAGTTTTCAATGAAAACTTGAATCTAAATTAAATGTGTTTAGTTAAATCTAAATGATTTTTCCAAATCTGAGTAAAAATTACCCCCAAATGTGAATGCTATCTTAGAAAATAACTCCAGACTAAATGATGGAAAAATATAGAGAAAAATTTGGGGTGACATAAGCCAATGTTAAATTGCCACATATTATAAGAAGAGTAAACTAGAATTTCCTTAATTCAACTAGAAGTGAGAAGAAAAAGACACATATTTGAAGAGAAAACAAAATTACTGTAATTGATTTTGTGAATCTTAAACACACAAGACCAAAGCTATTTCACATGTATTTATTGTTTTTGCAAGTGCTCATGGAATGCTGGCCAAATAAACCATGTGCTGAGCCTGAAGAGAGGTCTAGCTAAATCTCAAAGGATTAACATCATACAGAAGATAATCCCTACTCATAAAAGATTTAGCTACAAAAATAAAACTTAAAGAAATCATCAATATTTGGATATTAGATTGTATACTTTTAAATAATTCACAAGCCAAAGTGAAATCATAATGAAGATAACAAAATAATTCGGAGTGAATTATAATGAAGATACAACATACCAAAATTGTGGAAGGTACATGAACAACTATTTAGAGGAAAATTTATAGCTTTAAACATATAAATTATCAGAAAAAGAATTTAAAATAAAATGTTTGAATTTTAATCTCAAGAAGCTAGAAAAAATGGTAATATATTGAGGTGACAGCCAAATAATAAAGAAAAAAGATAAAAACATAGTTTTTACTTTTATTAATCCCAAATAAGGATCAACTGAAGGAGAGACAGAGTAGAAGCACTCTGGTGTTCTTACAAGGATACTAACACTATCATATTGGGGCCTTTATTACTTTCTTAGACGTTGGAGGCCGACTCTAGCCGGGTCCAGGGATCCCTGAAGGATGGACGGTGTCAGAGAGAGAGAGTGAGATGGCCCTGAGAGTCTTTCTGGTCACCAGGCAGGCATCTCTGCTGTGACTGGGGCTCAACTTTATTTTATAATTAAGTGTTTGGGGAACAGCACAGAAGTGGCATTTGCCTTAGACAATGATTTCTGATAACAAATTTCTTTGATATGTAAGAATTTCCCAGCACATAGGTTTGTAGAAGATTCCTGCATAACCTTTATCAATAGTGATTGAGGTAGGGGATTTATGTGCTTATCCTATGGGGAAGGAAGGCATCTTTTGCACACAGGACAATGTTTTTAGCATAAAAAGGGTGAAGTTACTTCTTTGTGGACAGGGGTCAATAGCTTGTTTAAGGCCGTGTATCAAGAAAAACAGGTCTTTCAGGAAACACCTTTGCTCCCATAATCACAAAAGAAGAAGTTCCTGATAGGTTCCTTCACAGGGAGCAATCAGCATATTCAAGGCCAGAATAAGTCACTCACAAATCTCTTGAGGGGCGGTGCTCCAAGCAGAAACAATTGGATAGGGGTGGATGTCTGTCCTTAACTCTAAATTAGGCTCTTTGTCTCAGGGACAGACTCAATTGTAACTCTTGTGTTCTTAGACCCCTTTATTATGTAAGTCTTGGATCTGCAAGGCTCAAAGAAGAGCTTTTTGACAATCATCCACAGAGCTTTCATGTGAAGTCTCTTTTGAAAAGGCAGGAATATGCTTTTCCTTATGAGCAATCTGTGTGGGGAATATGGGTCTGATCTGGAATATTGTGAGGCCTGGTCAATACCCGCAGGCTCATTTCCAACATGAGCCAGTAGTAGCAGAAGGAGATACCAGTTTTGGTCTCTCATGACAGGAGCTGTGCACACACTGCCATTTCTTAGCTGTGATTTTCATCCAGCGAGGCCCATGCGGCTCCCAGCACGTAGAGATCCGATTTCCGTATTCAGTCATGTGAGGGGTTTGGGATTCACCATATGAATTTTGGGGGGACACAATCAGCTCATTGCAGAGACCAATATGAAAATGTGCATAGCAGCTTTATACGTAATAGCCTAAAACTAGAAATAATCCAATGTTCATCAGAAGAATTGATAAATAACCCAAATGTTTAATGGTACAATCAGGGGACGGAATACTAAACAGCAATAAAAATAATTAATTATTGATACCACGATAACAAGGTTATCTCAACTATAATGTGATGAGCAAAAGCAGCTACCACCAGGTATTATATACTGTATGTGTCCATTTACAGGAAGTTCAAGAACAGGCAAGGAATAAGCAAATAAAAGCAATAATTTGACTAGTCAGAATAGTGGTGACATGGGATGAGATGGAATTGAGAAAAGGACATAAGATACATAAAATTGAAAAGAAAAAAAAATTCGTTCTTTTTAGAATGTTGTTACAGGATGAATTGTTTCCCATAATTCACATGTTGAAGTTCTAATGCCTGAACCTCAGAATGTGACTGTAATTGGAAACACAGTAATTACTTCCTTTAAAAAAGTAATTCAGGCATGCCTCGGTGGCTCAGTCGTTGAGCGTCCAACTTCGGCTCAGGTCATGATATCATGGGTTCGTGGGTTCGAGCCCCGCATCAGTGTCTGTGCTGACAGGTAGCTCAGAGCCTGGAGCCTGTTTCAGATTCTGTATCTCCCTCTCTCTCTGACCCTCCCCTGCTCACTCTGTCTCTCTCTGTCTCAGAAATAAATAAAACATTATTAAAAAAAGAAGTAATTTAGAGAACATGATCATATGAGCATAATATAATTAATATAATAATACAATATAATTAATAAAATATAATATTTAATCCAATATTACTGGTGTCCTTATAAGAAAAGATTAGAACATTAGACACAGACCGTGTGAAGACATGGTGAGCGGACGGCCATCTATGCACCAGGGAAAGGTTTTAGAAAAAGTCAGTCCTGAAGACACCTTGATCTCAGACTTCCAGTATCCAGAAGTATGAGAAAATAAATTTCTGTTGTTTAGGTCTCTCAGTCTATAGTACTTTGTTATAGCAGTCCTGGGAAATAATGCAATGACATAAAGCTAATAATTGCATTTATTTATTATTTATAATTATTTATATTAACTTCTAGTACTTAAGACAGAGTAGCAATGGTGTAGAGATAGAATAAATTTAGTAATGAAAGGAAAAATGAACCTTTGAATATTACCACTGATATTGAAAATGTCATTTAGCAGATATGACAGTGCATATCAGAAAAACATAGATAAAAAAATAGTTTATAATAACAACACCTATATGAAAAAACAACTGAACTTCCATGTTAAACCACAGACAAAACTCTTTTCTTGGTGTATTAAAGATCTGGTTGTAAATGTCAAGATTATAAAATATTTAAAAGACACTATAGAATGTTTATTAGTTTGGATAGGCAAATACTTCTAAAACAAGGTTCAACAAGTATAAGCCACAGTGGAAGAGAATGATAAATTTGAGAATAGTAATGTCAAGAAATTATGCTCATTAAACTAGACCATAAATCAGATGGAATTTAAAGCCACACATTAATAAAAGATATTTCCATCCTGTGTAACTGACAAAAATTTAGTACTCTTAATACACAAATAATGTCATTGAGTCTATAATGAAAAAAAATCACACAATCCAAAAGGAGAATGGCTAAAAGACTTGAGTTTTATAAGGAAGTAAACAAAAATGTTCAATAAACTTATGAAAAAAGCTGTCATGTCATTAGTGATCAGGGAGATGCAAATTAAAGCCATTTTGCTCGAGTGGTAAATACTAAAATCTCTGAACTACAAAACGTATGAAAGTAAGTGGAGAAAGAGGAATTCTTGGTATATTGATGCTGTGAATCGGAATCCTACAAAAATTTGAAAAACAATTTTTCTAGTAAACATTATCTAGTATAGTTTACGGTGAACAAATCCGGTAAGTCAACAATGACCCTGCTGGGTGACAGGGTTGAGCCTATGACCCCGGGAGATGTACAGGTGAATGTTCACCTCCACACAGCTTGAAACTGACAATGGAATGAGTAACAGTGAGCACTGGGAACATAAACACAATAAATTTTACAGGTTCCTCAAACTGCAATACAGCAGTGAAGATGAACGATTTAAGCCTCTATGTATACGTATGAACAATTTCTCAGTACAATTTTGGGTGAATGAATGAAGGAAGCTACTGAAGAATGCTTTTGGTATGATGCAAATTATTTAACAAAGTGGAACAATTTACTTGGGGAGACAAATATTTAAAATACCTGTAAGACACTGCCTTAATTAAACTTTGACTTTTTAATTTTTTTTTTTAATGTTTTATTTATTTCTAGGAGAGAGAGAGAGAGAGAGAGACAGCGTGAGCAGGAGAGGGTCAGAGAGAGAAGGAGTCACAGACTCTGAAACAGGCTCCAGGCTCTGAGCTGGCAGTCAGCACAGAGCCCGACGCGGGGCTCGAACCCACGAACCGCGAGATCATGACCTAAGCGAAAGTCGGACGCTTAACCGACTAA